>NW_026623546.1:280038-286780 GCF_030028575.1 Malurus melanocephalus
TTATAATCTAATTTTTGTAGTGCTATGAATAGGCATTCCAGCCAGTAAACCTGACTTATTCTGAATATTRTAATTACCTTATTCATGCTTAATAGTCTGTTCTTCATCAAATGAAATTAAAAACAAGCTAACTCTAGCTGGTTCTRTAAATCTGGCTTAAAAAGAAAAGTATTATCAATAGCTATCATTCACTTTATCTCAAAAGAATCTATCAGGTAACCAACACATCAAAGGACTTGCATTGCAGTTCTATCCTACTCTGTTTTTAATTATGAGGTTCTTCTCTGCAGGAAGCAATTCTAAAAGAACTGAAACAATTTATTTTAAAGGCTATAAACATCAGAAGAATTCTGTGTCATACATCCTGAAATGCAGAATATCTTAACACCTCACAGCTTGCAACCAGCACATACACAGTTTGTTTCTAGGTAAAGAGCCTTTTTTGAAAACAGCTTTTCAAAATAACTTCTGAAATGAATTGTTCACTATTAGTAAGTGCACAATCTTACCTTAAAAGGACCAAATGAAAAAGTATCATTATTGACCAAATGAAAAACTATCATTCTCTAATACCTGCCTAAGAGACATATTTTTGAATTTCCAATACTATAAATGCAAAGAAATAAATAATGTTGCAAGTAAAAGCAAAAAGAACTACCCATTTTTTGCCATATGTGGAAAATAACTTGTGTGGATATATTAAGATGGGGAGAAAAGACTGTCAAACAAAACAGGTATTTTCAGACTTGTTTTCTATAAAAAGTTATAGTAATGCACTATTAGAAACAATTTAACTTGTTCTGAAAGTACATGTCTTCTCAACTTTGCTACACACAGCAACGTTAAAGAGAACATTTTATTTCCATAAAGATGTGGCAGCATATTTCAGGAAACAAAAACATTTATGACAGTTTGCATTATAACATTTCTTYATTATATACTCTGCCATGTCCTTCAGTACTGATCATCTGCAAGATTTTCATGTTATTGTCCCAGATCCAAAGCAAATTTAAATGGTGCATAGACAATATCCTGATTTACAATGATCAGTAAAAGATATTTAGAAGAAAGCTGTGCTGACAAGACATGTGGTGTCTTAGCTTAATMTGGGTACAGAATTGRCATTTCTGAATTGCATTTTTTACWTTATTTTTTACATAATGCAAGTGATAGTTCAAGTCATCATGCTTGCATTCAAACTTGAGTGTTTCACAAACAACCCCACTCCTGCCCAGGTGACATAATGTGAGCATTCTCTTTTCTTGTTGAATATGGCAGAGATCAGGAACATGCTCTACATTTCTTGCTGAATCATAATCACTCAGCCAGAAGGGGAGGCAGGGACCCGTGGTCAGATTTCAGAAAGCATGTCTGTCCCTGGTTGAATGTTTAAAGGGCCACAGAGGGTAAGTAACTTTCCTCCCTGGTAATAATTCCTAATAGTGGCTATGCAGGACACAGATAGAGGATGACAATGGCTCCCACCAAGAAATGCTCAGGATGTGAATCCCCTGAAACAAAATATAGTAYCTGCAACATAGAGTAGCCTGCCTAACTGAAAATTTCTGTGGCTTCTACTCTGATTTTATGCTCTCTTTATGATTTTATGAACTGTGTGCTGAGTTGATGTGTTAAAGGAGCATTTAGAACTTAACTGCTCTTTTTTACCTCCTATCTGGTTATCACCAGAGAACAATTTCCAGATAAAATGGTTTAGTGAAACTTAGCTTAGATTCACAGSTAACTTTGTGATTCAAAAGACAGAGTAAAGTAGATGCAAGAGATTAGCTTCCTGAAACTGCTTTTTAGGCACATGTGCTTAAACCCCACTGCCACAGCCAAAAATAGATGCTCTTGGACTCTCCCATTTGCCTTAACAAACCAGCCAAAAAGCTTTGTCTGGCACCAAAAGTGTCAAAACAGAGCTAAGGCTTTTAATTTAAAAACTGCAAGGTCTAGAGCTGCTCTATGACACAAATCATAATGCTGTTAATTAAACTCTAAAGCAAATACTAAATTCTGAGCTGCAATAATTACCAACATTTTCTCTAGGGCTCAATATCAAGTACTTATTTCAATTAATTAACTGGTATGACACCTTCAATAACATTGCAAAAAAAGAGGTGKTTAAAATTCAGCTGAATTTATTAATAAAATCTTTGCCCCTCAAAAGACTGGAACTTAGCTTATTATCACCTTGTTCTCAAGAGATTAATAGCATGAAGTCCATAGCTATCATGTCTCCTTGCAAAATATTCAATATTCTGCAATAAAGTCTTTTAAAGTAAATACAAGATGACAACTGATTAGAGCTCTGTCAGCTTGAGCAGGAAGATTTGACACTTTGTTTCTAGCTGAGTTTCAAGTCCGTTACTTTYGATAATTGCACAAATGAAAGGCTTGCATATTTTTCCACAATGTGAAAGCTATGAGCAAACAAGGGCTGTCATTCACTTGTTAACATGATCTAAAAGTAACACAATGAATGCAAAACATTTGATTGGCCAACCTTTCCTTTTTTGAACCAATACCCTGCTGCTTGCTAGACATTTTGAAGGCTCTGAGGGATCTGCATCTGTCATGATGGCTCATGRAAAGCAATTGTTCCTCTCTTCCAGTCATCATGTACTTTCTTTGGCTCATCACCAGTTTCCCAACAGTAGTCAAATCTCACTAACCAGTGTGATTGAACATGAGCTGCAGGAGCATTAGAAGAAGTCTGACTAAACTGATTTTCATTTAATATTTTCCCATCAATCTGCTAGACAAATTACATCTAGAGCTGCATCATTTTAACCCTTCATATTTTGCAGAGAATTTAGTGCTGTCAGTCAGGATGTACTTTTGAACCTCCATAACTATCACTAATTCAATTACTTGCAGGCACTGCAATGTCAGTATTTATTTGATACAAATAAACAAAATAAAACAAAACATATTTGTAAAAAGACTCAGACTAATTTCTCTGGTCAGATGGTCTGGCTATGATCTTCCTGAGAGTTTTTTGAATGCATAAATTGAAGATCTTCCCCCTCCAAGATGCAAGATAAAAAGTACATCTTCTAGAAATTAATATGGTTTATACTCCAARAAGTGTTGAATTTATTAWATCACTCTGGTAAGATGTTAAATTATCCTTTCTCTTTTCCTTCTTGGAGGAGCTTGTTTTGTCTAAGTGTACCAGAAACATCCAAAACTGGAAAACCTGTTTTATCATATTTCTACTGCAGTATCTTTCCCCTTTCCTCCATATTTTCTTACTTAATAAAGAAGTCCTCTCCTCTAAAAAATTGTCATTGCTGAAAAAGAATCAGTTGTAATGTATTTCCCTAGGATAATAGAAAGATCTAACCTGGTAAGTTATTTTGAGACCTSAGGACATTTTTCTTGGCTTTAAAAAGTATTTTTAAACAGACAAAGACTACATTATTGGTTGCATTATTGGTTTATTTCTAAAAGAACTCAAAATGTTTAGAACACTCTTTTTCACYTTAAAACCAAATCTTTTCTCCCATTTAGGAAAAATCAACATTTCAAAGTCCATTTTATCATACAAATCCTCCTGAAATATTTTTTCAACCTTTAGTTGCACAAATTGGTTTTTTTTTTTATTTTTTCTTACCCCTTTGTTCCATCTAAGCTAAACTGTGCTACCACAACATCCTATATGATAGAAAATAGACTTGAACTACTCTTAAATCTCTACTATTGTTCTCTACTATTAAGTTAAAAAAAAAAAAAAAAAAAAAAAAAAAAAAAAAAAGTAAGGTACTGGCAGTTTTGTCATTGGTTAGACTGAAAGCCTTATTACACTGTTGCTATATTCACAGTATAATGGATTTACTACAGATGTTAATTTATGAAAGGCATGATACCTGAACACTATAGCACACCTAAAAGAGGATGCATATATGCCTCGTTAAAAAAAGCAATACTTTTTTTTTTTCTTTTAATTTCAAATTTCCTTTAGAATTTTCTGTTCAAATAAATATMTTTTACCTGTGGACATTGGCATATGTTTAATTACTCTCAATTTCACTGATTAAAACATAATCTACTGCTTAGGGCAAATAAATACAAAATTAGGTTTTCCAGCAAATAACAAAACTGGACAATGAGGCAAAAGCCATTAAAAGCTTTCAATTCATAACTAGCAACTAAGAACCATTTTTCTCATTTAAATAAATAAATGCTTTTCAGAKAGTATGTTGAACATTGTAGTCWCATATTCATTTTTATCAGTTTCTAKGTAAAACAACCCCTCTGCCACAAAACGTTTCTGCTGTATTATGGCACGTGAAGCAATCTGCATTTTAGTCACAGTATTTAGCAACCTATTAGATTGTATAAATATATTAAAAAAAAAAAACCTTTTCAAACAACATTGCTGTTGGAGTGCTGTATCTGATTCTGTAAAACCATGTGGGGCAGTATCATCTGACAGATACAAAATCCAGGAACAAGATTTTSTATTTCTCTACTAAATAAAATCACAAGCAAACACGTTTTCCAACCATGTTTTAAATGGCTCTCTCTTGTCACTCCACCAACAAATATACACACTTCCTATAACCTATTTCTGTGTTTGTTTCTAACTTTTCTCTACACTGGCGTGTTTTTCGCTTGAGTTGGCACCAGTCAATCAGTACTTTTGTTCTTCAGCTGCTCMGGCGGCAGCAACCAGGGCAGCCACAACAGACACAGTTCTGGCAGCTCCCAATGTGTGCCCCTGCCTTTTATTCAGATGCTATTTACACAGTGTTTACATGTAGACCACGTAGCTTTTACAAAGCTCAGAGCTTGGATTTTAAATRGAAAGCTTATTAGGCACAGGAGTCTCTCAAATTAAATCATAGTAAGCAGCTACTTAAAATGCTTTGGAAGATAGAATCCAGGGCAATGTATTTTTATACACAAATAGTGCTAATCTAAAGAAAAAGAGAAAAATGGAATTGGAAATGCAATCAGTGAGATGAACTGGGCATAGGAGTTTTATTGATACACCATTTGTCTGCTATACGAAAAATCCAAATCATTGTTGTCTTAATTTGATCATWCGTAAGTAATTGTGAGCATACAGAACAAATAAAAACATGAATGAAATTGCCTTAGCTAAATCTCCAAGAAACATATATTCAAAGTGTGCAATACATTTCTACTGTTTTTTATTTCTATTCCAAGAATTCCAGACAAATCAAATTTGGTGGGCCTTAAAAGCCAAGCAGTTTCCTTCCTGTCCCAAATTTTTATTTCCTTTTTTTTTTTTTTTTTAATGTAAATCTTTTTAATATGGGATGTCGGAATGTAGAGTTTCAAACCTACATTTTGTCTCAGATATGGAAATTACTCCAGGTTGGGTAAATTTCACCTATAATAACATAGAATTCTGTCTGAGAATTAACCTGTGAAGCTTATCATCAATATTTCCATTAAAAACTAGTGTGTTTCTATGAAATGTTCAGATCAAGGTGAATTGAATTTGCATTGTACTTGCTCACAGTTTGTGTTGAACTAATCTTTTAACAATTTATTTCCACTTCAGTCTATTTATCTTCAAGTTCTGCACCAATAATAAAAGCTTTAGGAAAACTCCTTATTCCATAATAAACTCCTTATTCTATATTCACATTGCAGCTGTCTCCTCACTCTGACTTTCATGTGCAGTATTGCAGAGCTTTCATTGAAAACAGACATAAGTGCACAGCCTGCAAATGTGACCCTGCAAAAACCCCATGAATTCCAACAAATATTTGAATCAATGTCATTTTATTCAGGGCAGAATGCTCCTAACAGTGACCATTTCACCATGGTCTTAGTGCATACAGTCCACAAATGTAAGCAAAAGAGAAGCTATTACAGGCGGCACTTCAATTCTGTTCACTGAGATTTGAATCATTCTTGGAACTTTTATCCCTAAAACAACATATGAGAAGATTGAACAAGAAGCAAAAAATTTGATCCTTAAGGATAAATGCAACAAGTATTTAAATTTCTATTTCTTTTTTTTGTTAAAAATTTTAGTTTGACAGCGCTTTAAGCTGTTTTGTATTAGTAATGGATGATATTTTTGTAACAATAAGGTTTCATTGTTCACAGTATCAAAAAAAATTGTCTCAATATTTTTCCTTATTATTTGCCTTAATTGCAGATTACAATTATTTTCATCATGCCAGAGCATGCCAGCATCCCAAACTTTACCAAATTATGTTTTTCTGCATAATTTTGTAAGTAAAATAATGTCAAATATGCTAGGATGTGTATAAGCAATCTTTTAACATAAAATTAYTTGAAACAGTTGACTAGTTGAGCATTCAAGGGAATGAGGTAAAGTCTATTTACTGTAAYACACATTTCCAGGAGAAGAATGAAAGTATATTAATGTTAGGTTCTTTAACCATGACATCAGCTTTAAAACCTCAAGTTTCTTACATGTGTAATTCAGGGCAATGCCTATGAGCAGCAGTGTAGGAAAACTCTTATTTTGCACTGCTCTGGAGATGGTGGTTCAAAATCCAGTACATAATTAAATATATGGGATGGATGTAGCTGAGTGGTTAGTGCATGTAAAATTTCCTTTGACAATTCAAGYTTAAATTCACTTTAGTTCTTATAAATCTTGCACAAGTATAATTGACTTAACGTTTTCTCCAGTACAGCTAATTCATTACTTTCATTTCTGATAGCCAACTCTGAAACATCTGGGGAAGACTGGGCTTTTGGTTTGTTTTTTGGTTTTGTTTCT
>NW_026623546.1:286905-326455 GCF_030028575.1 Malurus melanocephalus
TTAATTTCAGGACAATACTTGCTAGTAAAATTAATTTGATAAAATCTGACACTATGCCACTAGGATCATAGGTAAATAAATTACTGCATTAGGAATTATATATTTTAGGTCTGTTGCACATTAATTTTCTATATGTCATTTAATTGATAGAAAGTGGAAAAAAAAATATATTGCCTCCAGATATAACTTCATATWCTCTATTTTGCTGACTTGAATCCATAGTTAGTTCCACTGAAACTCAGAAACATCAGATTTTCATACGTTCTTTCTGCTGCCTATACTGATTACAAATATAATCTTGAATTAAAAAAAATAATTTTTCTTTGGTTTTTTTTTTACATTTAGAATTTAACAAGCATTTTGACAACCTATGAATGAATTATATCATATAGTGCATGTTCTAAATTTTAGTGTTCTAGTACATATATTTAAGTATATATTAGGAGAAAAACGCCAACTTCCAGACAGTAATTTAGAGAGTTAAAAAAATACACACCTGCTATAAATAAATACATAACAGCAGAAAAAAACACAAGCACCCAAAATTTTCAAAAAAACTTCATGAAAAGTTGTGCTGCTTTTCCTTACAACAGCGAACACATGACTATATTTTAGATCTGTGCTGGAAATGTCCCTTCATTATCAATACTGCAGAAATCATAAACAGCCCCATACTAGCTACCATGAAAGAAAATCATCTCAACCCCAGCTAAAACCAGCACAGTAGCACAAAGATGTGCTAGGCTTTGCTTTACCTATTAAACTRTCTTTATTTCAACCCATGAGCTTTCTCACATTTCCTCTTCTGATCCTCTCCTCACCCCACTGGGCAGATGAGAGGAGTGGCCGAGCGGGGCCCAGTTGCCAGCTGGGCAACAACACAACAAAAATCAGAAARAGGGCAAGTTTTATGTCAATATCCTGTAAACAAAGCCACATATACAACCCTGACAWACCATTCTTGGTTGTAAATTTAAATAATACTCAGGACATTTTCTTCATATTGAATTAAATGTGAGTTTTCAGAAGAAATAATACCAATTTATTGTCCTGATATTTATCAAAAAACCTAACCATTTAAGCAACAAAGCAAACAATGAAATCAATCATATCATTTCACAGGAAATTTTATCAGAGATATAGAAACAAYTCTTTCCTAGATTCTACATTTAATTATCTTTAAGGTGTTATCTTCTATTTTTTCACATAAAGGAGAATATAAAGGTTACCTGTTCCAACATGTTTTTTCTCAAGTTCATTTTCCAGTTGAAATGAGAAGATAGAATGAACTGAATTGCTCCCAAAATCTCTTTAGAGAGAAGTCAGTCATTCCTGTGTTATCAGCAGGACATGCATGTTTCTCAGACCTGCTGAGTTTTACTTTACTTTGTCTCTTAAATTATTTACAGGTTAGTCTATCCTGAAGGTTTTTTTTTTTTTCCTCCTTTGATAATAAATGTTTTAGCATTCAATCAACTCTTTACCAACATGGAAACTTTGTTTTTGTTTGCAACATGACATTCTAATCGTAGAAAATTCATTCTAATMGTAGAAAATTCATTCAAGTTGGTCAGTGGACTTTGTCACAGTGTCTCACCATTGCTGCCTCCTGTTAGTCTGCATAAAAGGAAACAGAGGAAACTTCAAAACTGCCCCACCTTTAATAATTTAACTGATCTGCTGTTCTTCTCTATTAGATAAACTCACTTTTTTTCTGAGATATTTAAAATCCTTTTTAATGTCTAATCAATTATTTTATGAATCTATTTTCTTATGGGTAGCATATGAAAATAAAGTCTATATTTAGTGTCATTTTACACTTTCTCTATTCATAACAAGTACACTCAGAAAAAACAAAGTAAAACTAAATAAGCCAATGATTTTCACAGTTTTTGTAACAATTGCTATAAATAAGGTTCTGTTTTTATTATAAGGATTAATATCTCAAGCAGTTGCCAAATCTGCTTTGGCATTGCCTTGTCTCTCATTAGCAAAAGCCTAGGTGAGTAAAGAACACTGCCTTCTTCAGTGACTTCTTTTGTGGCTTTTACCTCTTTCCCGTCTCCTTTCCTATCAGTTAAACAAAATAAAACAAAATAAAATAAAACATGAGATGGAGAGGAAAATAGTGGTTTGCAACAACATTTGAGGAAATGTTCTCTGAACTGTAGCATGAAAAGAGATTCAGAATGCCCTTGCTAATATACCAAGAAATTCAACTTTTCCTATTGAGAATTAGGAACTACCAGCATTCCAAATCTTTTCTTTCTTCTGTATCTGTCACTGTTAACCTTTTTTTTTTAAACACGTATATTTTGGAAAGTATCTCTCTAAAAAAGAAGTGGGGTTATTGTTTGTTTATTTGGGATTTTTTTTTGTTTGAGCTCCCATAACATGTTTTTGTTATATAACAAAGCAGATTTGCCTCCCAGCGGCTCAGTAATATCTTTGAGCATTAAGAATGTTGAAAAGAAAATGCTTCACACATAAGAGGCAGAGGGGAAAACAGGTGTGAGAACTGCAGGCATGTCACATGGAAGAGCTTTTCCAATGCTAGCAGAAAGTATTAACTTAGGGAAAAAAAAAACAAGTTAAAAACAAAACAGAAAAAATAAAATACCCAAGCCCAGGGACCGTCTGTACCTTTGAAAACTCAAATGCCATGAGGAAACCAGCTTTGCTGTCTTCATTCTGCAGTGAATGTAGGGAGTATGCATGAAAACATGTCAGGCTTGAGTAATACCATGGATATAATTACATTGTAAAGAGCTGGTACATGACACTCTCTGTGCTTCATTAAGAGCTCTTCATGCCAGATTCCCAATATAACTGTCCTGWGCAAATGCTGAACATTTCTGGATATCTGTATGTACTAATTAAACAAAGTAAAAAGGAAAGTTGTACACATCCTCATAGTACATCATGCCACCTTCATTTCTGAAGTTCATCTCTGATTTTCATTGATTTTTCTAGCATAGTACCCTGAAATGGCAGAAAAAGAAAAAAAGCTGGGAGTAAAGAAACAATCATCCTAAA
Source organism: Malurus melanocephalus (assembly GCF_030028575.1). NCBI lineage: Eukaryota > Metazoa > Chordata > Aves > Passeriformes > Maluridae > Malurus > Malurus melanocephalus. Next base: position 289,942 of record NW_026623546.1, read on the forward strand.
ATTTCTTGCCTTTGAAATATCAGCAATAAGGCAACAGAAATTCAGATACAGGCAGAAACCATGAATATAAATGATCAAGTACTTGTGAAACTTTAATGGTCCATCTCRAAACTGAAATGTAAAGCAGATTATATAATCTGAGTTCAAACACTATGSTAATGCGTATAGACACCCTTTGAGAACCTGACAATGAGACCTTAGTGGAGAAATCAATATGATACCACATTTGTTGGTCAGATCAAAATTACTTGTTTCTTCTTCCTTAACTCTGGAGAAGAATCAAGGCATGAATTCAAAGGAGTTCCAAGTTTACCTTGGAAAATCCACTTCAGTACCACATTTTATTTTACTCTTCCATTACCTCAGTTTTCAAGGAACAGAATTAAAGTCCATTCCARATCACTTTTCTTACAGTGCTGTTGTTTCGGCATTTGGTTACTACCGCTTTAACTTTGGGGGATGAACTATTTTGAAAACTGTAATCTGAGAAAATAGACAAACTGAAAGTGAAATCCCAGTCTCCCAAATCCTTGAAATAGACAATGGGAGTACGTGGAGTTCAGAGGCCATGCATGGGACCCTAATCCCCCAGACATTTTGGCACTCTCTGCACCAGAGCTTCGTATGCTGCCTTACTAACAGAAAGACCAAAGGAGGAAAGTGGTGAACTAATCCAAGGTGGAAATACTGAGCCAATCAGAAAGCTATAACCCAGAACTTCAAATGTTAAATGTAAAGATCACCACTACATACAAGTGTAGGTTATTCTTTTAAATTTTTATCACCATGGAGAATTCCACTAATTCTTCATTCCCCCCATCAATTTAAAAATCATCTTGTAATCTGTATTTACAAAGGCTTTACACAGTGAATATTGATATTTGATACTTTAAGATGAYAAGTCCAGAGAATAATGGACAGAACTTTATCAACAGCAGTTGTCTGCCAAGAGTTGGAAGTGTATGTGATAGGGTATTATGTATCATGCCCTCTTTAAAACAAGCTGCTGAACTGGAAACTGCAGTTTTACAGTCACTACAGTGACTTTTGTAGTTTATTCCTACTGTTTCTTTGAAAGGAGAGCATTTGGAAATGCTCAAATATAACACAAGAATACGATTTCAGTAAAGTGGAGCAGGATGGCGAGGCAAAAAAAAAATAGTGTAACAGTAAATTACAGAAATAATAATATTATTACTTATGTTTTTTCTGAAATAATAATAAATTACAGAAAAATTCTCATGCTTTAAATGCATCACACCTAAAAAGTGATYCCTCTTGTGTCTAGTCGCACAAAAAATGTCGATTCATCAAAATTCTGACTGCATATAGTAAGACTGAATACCAGATTATTATTTTGTCACACTTTTGTTTCAAAYCTTATTAGATTTTATTCACATGACTTCTACTCTCCCCTTTCTATTCTTTGTAGCAAATGGTTTAGTAACATTGGTTAACAAGATCAGAGCTCTAAGAATTTGAACAAATAAATTTGAAATATGTTATCTCATCTTTTTTTAAGAAGTATATTTTTGTGGATGTCAATCTACTTGAAATGGGTGAGTTAAAATATTTGCCTTAGTAAAAGAGTATGTGTACTGAAAATGTACAAAATTAATATTATACATGCTCAGATGATTTGTCTTATATCAGATCTATAACCATCCACAGACATGGCAGATATGACAGAATCCACCTGCAGTCTGGATGAATGCCTGCAGACTTCAGCAGTGTGGTGCAATGAGGACATGGATAGAGAAGTTCTAGGGAAAAGAACACCTGGAAATAATGAAGAAGACTCAGAGTGAATATATAGGCAAATGAGAGAACACTGCCCAAGCCACATGCTTGACCCCTCAAAGGGAATTAATTTCCTAGTTATCTACATATACTAAAATTAATGAGTTCAGATCAGCATCTAGTTTTGCTTCTCATAAAAGCAATGAAGCTTTTTGATTTCCAGTGTTGTTTGAGAATGTGGCTCATAAATGCCTGATTAAAGTCTCTTTGCAGCACATTTGACTCCTGAAGTCAGTGATACTGCTCCATTGTTAAAAGCAGAGCAGGGAGGATAAGAAATGACTTGCATGAAATGCAGTTCCTCTGCTCTTTGCTCCCAAACTCTAAATTGATCTTCCAAGAATTCTCATCTCCAAGAAATGTTGAAGTTTATTGCATGTAACAAAAAATGGTTACTTTTCCATATTACTATCTCAAAGCAATTCCTGATCCTTTATTGTATCTGTCTTTTTTGCAGCTCAAGTTTGCAGACTCTTCCCTGGTCTGCAGGCTCTGTTTTCAGAGATGCAGACCCTTGTTAGGAGTGGGAGACCAGCACGTGGATTATCATCATGTAGATCTAGCATTTCATTATTCCAACATGTCCTGGGCTCCACAAATGGTAYAAAGAGAAAGAGACCACATTTCCTATTACAAAATGTATGCATTTTTACCTCCTTTCTCGCACAGGACAGGGCTCAAGTGACAGCTCATATTAAACTCTTTCTGAACCATGGCTTTGATCATACTGCAGATATTTCACCAGTGGTTAACTTTGGTCTATTTGCTTAAAGTGCCTCATTTACTGTTGTTTTTTTTTTCTATAATTTTTGCATGGCATATTGAAATCAAAAAAAGGAAATAAATATCAGGTTATGCTACTTCCAAAATAGGTAAAGAAAATATAAAATCAATAAAATACAAGACACCAGTACAACATCTAACCAACAGGACTATTTGGGGGGGGGGGGGTGGGGGAGATTTCATCTAAAAATATAGTTCCAACATTTTGAGAGAACCAAACTGCCACAGACTTGAGAATAGGAGTAATTTTAAATTTTGATATGAGTAACAGATAGATGTAGATACTCCACATATACGGGTTTTACTTTTTTCCTGCTGATTTTAACAGGAGGAAGAAAATATGAGAAGCTSTTTGACTACTGTGCATAAAATGAATAAAATAAATGAGTCAAATTTTTTTCTTTTTGATGCTCACAGGATTTCTGTGAAAATTGATAGATCAAATCACATTTGATAAGCTTCTCTCAAGAGTATAATCCCTTTCCTGCTTACAAAATAACATATGTTCATTTTCCTTGACACTGCATGCAGAAGATAACATACTGTTATGTGAAATTTGTAACAATATACCTCATGTGGTTAAAAAAAACCCAGGAAACAAAAAACATTAATAAAAAAAATTTTGTGGGAGGGCTGGCATTCATGATATAATTTCCTTCCATTTCTACCAGCATGAATTCCAACTCTATTGACTTTAATGTCCTATTTTTAACTTTACACAGACCAAAATAAAATCAGGAAATGATTAATAATAGCTTCAACAAAGAGTTATCCGGCACAACTTTTGGCATAATGAGGCCTCTGTTCTGTTAGTGTAAACTAGTTGTACTTTTTTCCCTCATTCTAGATAAAGATCTGGATCAAGASCAAACTGTACATTAAAATCTAAAGTGGAATGATTGTAGGTAAAACCAATAATAAACACAATKTTTGATGCTGTGAAGTTGATGGCCCTAAGTGTTCTTCCCATGACCAGCTTAAAACATTTAGAAATGTTTAGAAATTCCAACACACAGTTTTTGCTCCAGGCTTTCACTTCACTCTCCATGCTCTTTAAAAATGTGACTTTAATGGTAAATGATAATGGTAATGGCAAATACCCATCATATGGAAAGCTAACTAGCAAACACATATCTTTTGACTAAAGGAAATATTTTMTGTCCAGTGAACTGTCTGCTCTTTCAATAGTGAAGTAAAATTATTTTAAACAATAAAAGGTTATGAATAATAAAATTTTTGTTAAAGAAGAAAAGAAGATGCTTATGGATGTTTCTAAGTTCATAAAATAAAGGGCTTCAATTATAGTACAAGCTCCCAATACCAAATAGTATATAAACTGAACAGGGGTAAKTATGTCAACAATCTAAAAACAAAACCTTGCAGTCATATTATAAYTTATGTACACACAGATATAAATCATGACATATTTCAAAACATTATTAGCTGAGTGGATGATTTACTAGTAATTATGACAGCAAAATTTTGCATTTTGAAAATCTGAAGACTTTCATGACAATTTGATGACCTAAGAGAAACAAACCTTCTGTCTTCAAACGTGTCTGTGTTCTGTGATACAGAAAAATTTGGCCTCTCTTTGCCAACACTTCTGAATTCCCTGGAAGCTGAACAGCAGGGCTGATATAGCACTGAGCCCTACTGAGAAGCCAGAGTGAGGAATGAGGTGTTTTAGTTTGGAGCTGGCTCCACACTGCTGCAGATACTKAGACACCAGCACAGAACCTCACTCTGTGCGCTCTGAACAAGCTCAAGCTTCCCCAGCACCTGCCCAGCCAAACTCCCGCCTGCTGCACTGCAAGTATCAACTGGAATTAACATTTAATGAKTTCTTCCTTTCTTTCACCAGGTAGAAGAGTTCCCACTGATCCTGATTTTAAAGGTTTTCCTATCAATAAACCACCTTGATATTCTACAGTCTATATTTTTTCAGCATTTACCCTACAAAGAGAAAGCTTTATAACTAAGGTTAGTATGAAATCTTTCATTATTGCTAATAAAAATAAACAACCTTGTGGTGACAACATGATTTGAATTTTGGAGAAAGYAGCATAAAAATATAACTTTTGCAGATTTTTTTTTTCCCAAAACATGAGAAACATTGCCTTTTAGCTACACTTCCAGCTTTGCTTAACTGCAGTATCAAGTGATAGATCTTTGTGTCATGGAGAACATTTCCCACAACTAACTTTAAACATAAAGACATAAATATAAATCGCCTCATGACTACTCTGCTGTAGAGCTTTTGTCTAAAAATGGCATTTTTTGCAGTTTGAGCTCTGCAGCTCCATTAGATTTTGCTGCTCACTAAAATTTTCACCTCTGGAAGCATCCTCTATTATTGCATGAGTACATTCTAGAAAAAAGAAGCCATACAGAATCAGAAAGATCAGTAAGATATTTTTACAGTCATTTATTGTCCCTCCCCCCCCCCCCCCTTCCAGATACAAAAGTATAAATTGAAAAGGGGAAAGGGTGTGGTTTGTTGTACAAGGGAAAAATAAATAAGAAAGAAGGAAGAGTTGGAGTTTTCTTCAGCTCAATGTCATGGATTACTAATATTCCTGAAACTTAAAAGAAAGGTTTTATYCTTACTACCCAACAGAATAATTGTCACTTTATCTGTGGACAGTTTTACATGAACTATGTTTCACAAAACTTAGATAAAAAGTACCTTAATGCATTTTACAAAGAAAATTTGTTTACCTTTAMTTTTGAAGAATTACATTTTTAATCAATACGTACATATTCTGTAATCTCAAAACTGTTCCAAGAACAYTACTCTTCTTGTTGCAAGAGGGAAATTTTCTAGCTGGACTTTTATTGTAAATTATTTAGTTTAATTTCTAGAACCTTTACTATGGAGCTTGCTTAACTTTCCTGAGTCATCTAGTTCTAGCTTACTTTTATAATTTGAGAACTTTTTCTAATAAAAACATGCCTCAAATCAGAACCTTCTTCTGTTATGATTTTGCACGGTTAAAAGCTATTTTCTTTTCTCTTAAGTGATCTCTATTTTTTCTAGACTAGAATAAATTTATTTATTTCCACTTTCTGCTCTTGTATCATATTCCTTGGTATTCTGAGTTTGTTGTTCTTCCCCAAATTCTCCTTTAAATAACAACTTTCTTTAAAAAAGTGATACAAAAATGATGACACCTTACTTGATCTACTGATACAAGTAGAGTGGAAGAATTGCATCATACAAATTACAGCCAATCTTATTTACAATGTTTGCCTTCTGRAGCAATTGCTACACATGCTGAAGTGCTGCTTCTCTGTACATTGCTTGCTGGTGTGAAGTAGAGAATGAACTTTGTTTCATCTTTGCTTGATGCACGCAAATTTATATTTTTGCTTGATTAAACTGCCTTATCTCAACCTATGAGTTCATTTCCATCTTATTTTCTCTACCTTGTCCAACTGGGAGTGGTAGAGTGGCTTGGAGGGCACCTGGTGTCCAAGCAAAGTCAACTCATCACACCTTGAACAAGTAAAARTATATCACATCCACCACTCTCATTCACAGTTTTACATTTCTCTAGTTATCTGGTGGTGTTTTCAGCAACGGTAAAGGCAGTGGATTCTGAATAATTTATTTTTCTGACTAAAAATCAAACTGGAGGGCAGGAAGAACTGAAAGAAACAAAACAGATAATTTAATCATTCTGGAAGTCTAAACACTCCTGATACTTTGTGGGCTGCTGGCTGCACAGATGAGATTAATCTTGGATGATGATTTAGTTCTAGTTTCTACATTCCAATTTACAATTAAACATGGAAAGTAGAAAAGAGTAATTGCATAGACAAAAAATTACCCTCCTGAGTTAAGAGCTGCCCTCTTCCTTCTTCAACAATTCTTTGAATATCGAAATAGAATAATATTCACTGCTTTAGTGTTTGCCAAAGAACATCTAGTTCAGGAAAGGGAGTTTGAAAATGGTAAAAATTTGTGGCTTTATKCATGCTAAGATATCACATATCATAGATCAGAGGCCACTTGGGATGGGATCCCCCAAAACTCTTTCTTCTTCTAATTATTGCAAATTCCTTCAAAAAAACAGCATAATTTAAATACAGTTCAATTGCATCAATAAAGTAATTTGCTCTCCAAAATTTAGTGAACAGCTTTTTGCTTCTATCTTAATGCTTTCCTACTCTGTTGTGATAGTGTTTCCAAAAAAGACTGCTTCCCCTGCTGTTTGGGGAAATGTATCTGTAATGTCTTGATCCAAGCATTTCATATTCAACAGATGGTAATCTTGGCTGTACATTCATTCTGGTGTCTCAGAGCATGAGTGCTTAATACCTCTTCCTCTGCCAGTCACTTCCTAACTAGCAAACGAATCCTGATCAGACATGAACACTTCTCTCTCACCTTTAGTGAACACTGACACCTTCAGACATAATTCTGAGATGTGTACATTTGATCTTCCAGGTGAAGGAGGAAGTCTTTTACTCTGTTCTTTAATCCTGAGTGCGKGCAGGGAAGAATAGAGGTCTAAGTTTCTACAGAATGAATATTTATTTCTCCATCAGAACATGTTCAACAAACCTGTACTTRTGCAGGTTGAAAAGCTGCCCCCTCAGCCAGCTGATCTTTTAAACCCAAAGACCAAATCATACCTTAGAGATGAGCTTTTCCTATGAGACATAGTTTTATTTCTTAATCTGGGGGACAGAGAGGAGTTAAGCTATTGGCTTCCTGTAAAAGTATTTCAAATTTTGGTGGGTTTTTTAGTCTTTTTTAAAAATTTGTTTTAGCTTCTTATTCAACCAACTATTACATGGACAGAGAAAGAAAAAAATATAATCATACTGTTTTAAGCAACACAAAAAGTACTSCTCTAAACTGGCTTATCCAGAGAGATTTCTTGAACACCAAGTTCTACTCCTGTGTAAGAGAATTTGCAATTTTTTTTGTTTGCATTAATGTTTTCTTTTTCTTTTAGATACTCAAGAAAAGTTATCTTTAAAGAAAGTGGGAATGACACCAACAGTTATTGTCCTTTTTTTTTTTTTTTTTTTTTTTTTTTTTTTTTTTTTTTTTTTTTTTTTTATCCACACAGGAAGCAGTGAGGCCAAACATTATCTGCTCATATTGATGACCATATCAAGGTGAACTTTCTTGTTGTTGTTGTTCTAGGATTTTGATCATTTGTTTTTGTTAGGTTTTGGGTTGCTTTCTTTATTTATTTGTGTTCTTTGGTACTTTTTTTTAATCGATGCTAGTAGTAAAATCAATTCAGAAAACTGGAAGATAGCAAAGACAAAAATGCTAACCTCTATGTAAGAAACAAACCTGTTTGGTTAACATTTCTAAAACCGTATATATGATTAAAAGCAACTCATGTACATGTTTGTAGTTTATCAATAATGTAAGGACAGCTCAAAAAAAGGAAACATTTCAGAGAGAAGTTACTTAACGAACAAATATATGCAAGAGATACAAGTTGAGGAGATACTTAAGTCAAGCACTATTTCCTGACATCATAAAGCATTTTGACAATTTGTAAATGGTGTGGAAAATGAAAAATAATTTTATGATKAATTATATTTGCAACAACTACAAATATAGAATTTTTAGCCATATTACTGATATATAATACTTTATTAAATATTATTGTGACATGTCCCTGGATCTTTGTCTTCTTCCATACTAACTTAGGAGACTGAATTTACTTTTACTTTTTAAAAACAGGAATCCAGTGAACTAATAAATCCTGATCACAGTACTGGATTATAGAATGGGGCTATGAAGCTGTTGAACATTTTGTCTACAGAGTAGGAGTTAATTTTTAGTTTTGCAATGTTTGGTGAATACAACATGCATGTTTTTCATGTTTGGTGCAATGCATAGAAGTCCTTATATCTTCCTTTCAAAATAATGAACTTTACTGACATCATTAATTAACATTATTCCACACACAACCACAATTACTTAGCCTTCATTATTCAGAATTCTAGTAATGAATTAGCTTTCTGGGAAATGTGCAAAAACAGTGTGCTCTACATTGTGTTTTTAGTCTGACTGAAGATTTAATCAGGGCAAATTCAGAGGTTTTGAAGCTATTGGCATTTTTGATGGGCATATTTCAGATCTTAAAAAACTGAAATTTGAAGCACTATTGCTCTAGGCTCTGCAGATGCCACTGTTTCTATCTATTAACATGTAGATAAGAAAATTTTTCTATACAATCACTTAATTCCTCTCAGTTTTGTCACTGACAGTTTGAAATTTTGCTTACTTTAGGAAAAAATTTCTTATTCACAAGTTTCAACTGCAATTTTGTATTCACCATGGGAGAAAATTCACAAGGATAATTTAAGGTTTAAGGTTATATTTTCTTATTATTTTGCATATCATATAATTCAGATGAGATATAAAGTATCATCATCATCATCCCTAAGGCAGTTTACATCATTATTCAGGTGTGTAAAAAATAGAGCATTTCAAACTATGCAGCTTGCCAGCTTCAATTAGAATTCATGGCATGTGAGTTTGAGTTCCTGTTTAGTGAATATTTCACAACACAGGTTTTGGATTCATTATTTTTAACCTTTTCAGCTAGAATCCTAGAGTCTTTTCATTTACATTCTTGCCTAAACTCAATACTACTGTTATCTACTGTGAWTTTCATTATTAGCAAGATATTTTGGTATATCCCCATTTAAAAACTGTAATCATAGATTAATGAAAATAATCAGAACAGGATTTCTGACAAAGTCTAGAGGTTTGACTTCAAACAACTTTCTTGCTTTTTCAGTAACCTGTAGGAGGTGTAGCCTGGCTGCAAAGAAAGGAAAGGGCATCCTGGGCTGTACCAAGAGCAGCACAGCTGAAGGGTCCATGGGAATGATCAGCACCTCTCCTCAGCACTGGTGAGACTGGACACATGGGCCCAGCTTTGGAACTCTTGCCCAGCATGACACACTGGCAAACTGGAGGGAGTTCAAGCCTGGGGCACGTGCCCTGTGCAGAGAGGCTGAGGAAGCTGGAAACTTTGGAGGATCTAACAGCAGCCCCCAAGCACTTATGGGGACATCAGGAAAACATCAGTCTGGCACCTCACAAGCATGGAGGGAGGGTAAGAGATAATGACCAGAATTGGAACAAGACAGAATCCCCCTGGATATAAACAGAAACCATTTGACCCCAAGAACAGTCAAGCACTGGGGCAGGCTCTACACAGAGGCTATTTTCAAGACCAACTTGGTCTCATGCATGAATAACTAGATAACTTATCTGACCTCATAGCTGACTGTTTTGAGGAGGAGGCTGGACTAGAGACCTCCTGAGGCTTCTTTTGATCTGAATTATCGTACGATCTCATGATAAGAATAAAGTATGCTGATACACATGTATGAYATTCAACTGCTGAAAAACCATCTTACTTGATCAAGGAGATGATAGAAATAATTGTCTCAATAGTGATTCTTTGTATAGATCCATTAGGTAGTTTGCAGTATCATTGCATGTGGGAATATTAATGCATACACAAAAAATGTCATTAGTGTACATTTAGAGTCTCTGTATAATGAAGAAGAAGATAATTTCCCTTTCCATTASTTTTTGCTCATTTCTCTCTATCCTTAGAATTACTGAGGTAATTTGGGTTGCTATAACAAAGGGAAGATTAAACTCTTTCTAGAAACTAGTGTCAATGAAACTCACTGAGATAATGCACTACTTTATTATGTTTGGTTGCCAACAAAATATTAGCCTAAATGATTATTAGTACTGAAGCTTTCTAGGCTCCAGGGAGTCRGCATAGTGAATAATAACAGAAACCACAGATATGATTCCTTTTAATTGTATTAAAAAAAAATGCCCCTCTGTTTTTCTTTCATTTATAGCAGCAAATATTAAGTCCAGACACCCTACTTTGGCTTCTGGCTGTACCATGGACTGTGCTTTGATCTGGCAAGCCTTGATATCCCAGTAACTGGATTGCTTAGTCTGTGAAATAAATCTTTTCAATTCAACATGTAGAGTACTTATTGGAGCAAGAAGTATTTTATGAGTGTTATTCTACAAATTATTTTTAAAACTTTATTCCATTTGAACAAAATATTTGGAATGCAGGATATCTTGATTAGCTTAAGTTATGAATTTATCTTAATGTTTGCATGATCAAGAATTAAAATACAAGTGTTTACATATTTATGTGCTCATTTTCCTTTACTCATAAAAGGAATTTCCCTATTTATCAGAACACAATACATTGTCCATTCATCTGTTTTCTTTTCTTACACTGACAAGCAAAAAGCTAGTTGAATGAAATACAAAAATAAACCCTCAAGGGAAATCATTTTCCCATGAGAGGTTAATATCCTATATTCCAGACGAGAGGGTAATTATTGTATTTTAACACTTTGAGATAATTTACAACAGAAAGATATTAAAAAGATCYCTTAAGTTGTCAGCAAATTGATATGTTTCAAGCATATGTATTTTCCAAGTAGGTATCATTAATAAAAGTAAATGTATTAATATCTGCTCACTTTGTTTTTTCTGATGAAACTGTCTGATGGACTGGGTTCATCAAAGAAATATTACAAGGTTTTTAATAACATTTTATGCAGCTAAAAAGTAAACAACACAGGCACAAAGTTGGAATTGGAAAACATTTTTAGGTATCCACGCTGAATTTTTTTTTATTTTTAATTCTCCCATTTGCTCTATTAGCATTTGTACATGCACACATTAAATAATCACACAATTACTAGGACATTTTCTACACTTTCTGCTTTAAAGGTTTTAATGAATAATCTGAAAGCTGTCTAGAAAAGTCTTGAATCACTTGTATAAATAAATGCACTTTCTGGGCAGAAAACCTGGATACTAAATACAGGACAGGATATTTCTCAGAACATAGGGGAATTTAAGAAAATCGAGCACATGAAGAAATTCTAATTGTCTTTTATAGACATCTACGTTTTTAAAACTCAGCCTTAAAGCATAAACTCTAAAAAGCCTCCTGCTTGGCTCTTAGGTAGCCTAAGAAGTCAGTAGGTAGTCAAGTGGTCAAGAACAACGTGTTCTTGAGCTCTGCTTCTGTTCCTAAAGAGACAGGCCTCAGGATAAACAGCTTGAAGTCTAGCTGAGGTTTAATCCATACACTTCAAACATTCCCTATGGCAGCAACAATGCATGATCAAGGAAGGCACTTTCAGAGCACATCTGCAGCTAAAAAAAAGTGATGGTGGCGCTGTGCACATTTCCCTGTACAATTCAGTGTTTTCAATGGTTATTAATAACACCGGAAAGCCACATTCAGTTACATCCTCTGCTCAAAATATAACCCTATTTTCCGGTCTTCAGCTATTCTGAACTTAGTGTTTGTGTACTTACTCATATTCCTACCTGATGAATGTTCTGTATTACATWAAAAAATATTCATTGCTTTCCTCCCCCTGGCCCTCATGGCAATAAATGTATGGCTCTGTGGCTTACTAGTGAAGATATTCTTGTTCTTATGAAAAATAATAAAATACATATTGAAATTGGGTTTGAAACACAAGTCTTTTGGTTTTGTTTTTTTTTCCCTCACAGTAAGAATTCTGGGTTACAGTGACATGTGAAATAGCTCCAGTGTTCAATCACATAAATTATTCTCAGCCATAGAGTAAGGTTKCAGCAGAAGAAATTGCACTATTCCATATAAGTGTACTCTGTAACCAGCCTGCTAGTTATGCTCCCAAGGACTAAAGGACTATTTCAAAGCCACAAAGACAGAAAGTCAACTCATGCCATCAGTACTCTAAATGTGATAATAGGAGAATGAAGCAACTTCTACTTTCACCATGTTTTAAAAATGATAAAAAATGCACATGATGGCTGCCTCGAACAATGACCTTGTAGAAGGGATTCAAGACTATGACCACTTACTGGAGATGTGCACCTTAATCTTATGTCTCTCTAACCTCAGTAATTCAAGCACAATTTCTGCTACTGGAATTGGATTGCAATGATCACCTTTTGGTAAACTTCATGCTCCCTATTTAATGAACAGTGGGCTTCCTTTGCAACAAGATACATAAAAATTAAAGAGCTACATGTTTGCTTAAATATCTCTTGGYATCTAACCCCAGGTTTTAATTGATGGGGCACCAGGGTATTTAATGAAATTSTATGACCTTGCTCTATATTTAATGCATACAGATATGAAGAACATTCTTTCTGTTCATTTGGGATTGCAGAAAAAAAGCAAATTCATGGCAACATCAGTAAAAGCTTATCTAAATCAGTTGAGCTCATACAACTTGCACTAGATAGAAAATAAGAATGGAGGAAAAAGCAGAAGACTAACTCAGACTGACAGTGTAGATCATTAACAATTTTGGAGAAAAAAATGAATAGTGAGTTCACTAACTGGAACAGAGACTTCTTTTAGACTCATCTGCTGACTGGGGAACTGGASAGTAAGGCACAGTCATTCCCAATTAAATGCATGACAAATATTCAGAACAATTTGAAGTGCTTTGAAGGTGGAATTTTCCCTCTWACCAGGCCACAAGATCAAGTCTTTGCAAAAAGACAGTTTAGACACTCCTCAATTTCATCTGAATTAGGACCATTCTATGMCACTGAATTTCAGTCTGAAAATGTTTTGTTTGTAAAACATTATAATTTTTTTAATGTGATACCTCTTTCAATTTTTTCTTATAATCCAGGAAGAGAAGATAAGGATAGAATTAAAGGAATATGTTTTCCTTAACTTCAAGAAAGTTTCAAATTTATATCTAGTTTCTAAAGAAATAGCTGGTTTGGGGCTTTTCATCTGAGCTAAATCAATTTGTAGAATCTTGAAATGAATCAGACCCTGGCACAGGACAAGGATCCTTCTATAACTCATTGTAGTTTCATACTCATGCTATTCAAATAACCCTTTGGAAACAAGGAGRGAGATTGTGCCTCTTCATCCATTCTAGTGGGAGGACAAGGAAGCAGAAAATAAACCATTCAGGACTCTTTACCCTCAGTAATGGAATCATAAAGAACAAGTCACGAGTCAATAACACTCACCAGACTGCCCCCCACCCTCCCCTCCAAAACCAGATGAATGCTTTTTTTCAAGCATTACATGATAATGCAACTCATAAAATGACTTCATTTTTTTTTTTTTTTTCCCATAAAAAAATAAATCCTTCTAGTTCTTTTGCTGGCCAAATACACCCAGATTAATTAAATACACTTTTTGACTTTTGCTGGATGAAGTATACTTTACAAGCATTAATGTATCAGAAAATGATTGCAAAATTTYTCTCTTAATACCCAATAAGATTGTAGAATTTCAGTACATATAATTTAAAGCAAGGTAAAGGGTTTTTTTGTTCAAAATTACAGTTGATCCTTAAAATAAAACTTCTATTAAACATATATATTTCAATGGCTAATTGTTGTATGATCTATGCCAAATTTAGCTTCTAGATGTTGGGTCTTGCTATACTTTATCATTATTACAGAGTTTCTTTTTTTTTTTTTTTTCCTTGGGTTTTTTTTTTTTTTTTTTTTCTTTTTTTTTTTTTTTTTCCATCGGGATGAAGTTAATTTATATTTATATATTTATATTTTTTAAACAAGTTCATAAGTATGCTTTACCATTTATTTCCTTATTTAGGATTTTTTTTTCCTAAAGGCACAAGAAGAAATTACAGGTTTCATGATCAGCCTCAGAAACAATAGAACAAAATATTTTGCTGCAGGAGAAAATTAAATCAATTGTATTTCCATCTCAGTTATAACTAGAACTCACCAAAACTGCATGCTTTTTATCAGCTGTGAGTTGTTTATTATGTTGCTCAAAATAATTATTCCACACCATTATTATGTTTAAATCTGTACACTCTCATGAAAGAGAGAYTATYGAAACATTTCTGTGTACCAGCAAAWTTYTAATTTGTTTAACAACAAAGGTTTACTTCTTTTGATGTTTGAGTTCCAGAACTCTAAACATAAATTCAAAGAAAAGGCATGCTTCTCATTTACTAATTAAAAGAGAGAGTGTTATACTTATTCCCAGGAGTAGATTCACAAGTGGAGTAGAGCTCAGTCCACTGTTCCTATCAGGATCTCTCATTATGCTTGGTATTGTGTAGGTGAGGGTCTACTTTTATGACTTTTAAGTCAGGAATTTTAAAGGGATGTCAGTATCTGAAATACCTTCTCCAGTCAGCCATGATCAAAGAGAAATCAATCTCAAAGCCTCTGCTTCAGAGACCATGACAATCAAACTGAGAACGAACTTAGGATGGTATTTCTTTAGTAATATAAAACCAGTAAAAAATAYCATTTATTCTTGGTGGGTGGCTTAGACTGGGTCTTTCACTGAGGACAAAAATGGTTCTTGTCCTGATCCCACACACGCAAAAGATTTCTAGGTATTGTCAACGCTGACATACTGACTACTTCTTCACTCTACCAAGAGTTTTGTCAAACAGAACAGCATCAAGAAAAAATGTATAAGAGCAGGAGTAGAGAGGAGGGATAGAAGTTTACAAGATACATCTCTTTCTCTCTCTCATCTTGATATACATATGTAATGTACGCAAATATTTTTACAGGACAAGGAATAAGTGTGAGAGAAAAAAATATTCTACAATGTTCTTAGACTTAGGAAAAGAAAAAGTAAAAAGAATGGCTGTTATTTYCTGATTAACTTGTACTTTGGTTTCTGAAATYACTAAACAAACAAACAAACAAGCAAACCACATCAAAAATTGTGTTAGATTAATGCAATAATATTTTAAACCCTTATMGACCTTTCATTTGAGAAATAATTGTGAAGAAAGCATTTCTACTCTTTTAAATAAAAGAACTTGACTCRGGAGTTAAATTTCAAGTGGCAGAGATTTTAATAAATCTCCAAACAAATAGTTTAAATTGTTGATTGACCTTCTGCATAAGAAAAATATTTTATTTCTTGTTTGGTTGTATTTTCCTGGGTTTGCAATCACTATATACCAAAATAACATTATTCTACTAGATTGAAGAACTGTCTTCAATCATCCATCTTTCTACAGCTCAACATTTTGAAACCATGGTCAAGTCATTGTGATTCATAATTAAATATATTAATTATCATGTACTAATGCTACTGCATTCAACAGAAATTGAAAATTGAAATTGCAAATTTTAGCCACAGGCATGCACATCCTACAATAGTAACATTAAGGTTTTATTGTGAAAATATTTTGGACTACCTCATCTACCTAAAAGGGCTTTGGATACATTTTCAGGTCATATTTGCAAGTCATCTAGAAACTTATATGCTGCTATTGTCATATTATTTCTATTTTCAATAAGGCAATAAATAAAATGTTTCTCATTTTTTGCCTTAATTAACCCTGTGAATCAATCCTCCAATAAGTTTAGGCTTGGCCTTTAAAAACACAAGCACATGAATGCCTGAGGATAGAATCTGGAATGCAGACTCAGCATCAGATCAAGTAATGATTTAGTGGTATTTTCAAGCCTAGAAATAAGCATAACTGTGACTATTACCCCAGAGTAAAAACTAAAACAACATTCTGCAACCCTCAATGAATGCTGAAAATGTTCGAAAACCTCAAATTTTAAAGCTAAAGTTAATGGAAAACAATATAGACTGAAACATGGATTAACTTTGACCTTGAATGAACTAGGTATTTTGTCAATGGCAAAAGCTTAATTGCCACATGAAGTCTACAATACCCTTTAATTTATAATAAACTGATTGGTAGTCCATTAGCTGCAGAGTCTGAAGCACTAAGATTTGCCTGCATATTCCTGGAATGTCTGGGCTATTTTCTCTGTCTACAAAAGTAATTATAGAGTGATATCGTCATGGATGTGACCAGATTTATAACTAATCAATGGTTGTCAACTAATACTGTGTAATAGCTTTTTCCATAACTCCTGTCTCTTACCACACCAAGTAATAATGATTTTCCTCCACCTCTATGCAAATTTTGTTTCAGATAATCAATATATAATCCTGCTTGTAAAGAAGCAAAACTCTCTGCCACCTACTCAAGGCCATGAAACGTATTTTCAGGAGAGAACTGACAGTTTTCTTAWAGAAGGATAGCTTACAGTCAGAATGGACTATGTGAACGGATAACTTGCTCCAAACAGATTAATGCTAAAGCTTCTTAATGCTCTTCTATAAAGAAAATGGARGGATCTTTTCTCCTCATAAGGATCTAAAACAATTCGACTTGTGAACAGGCTTTGAATTACTTCTCTTCTGTCAAAGCCATTTACCATCCCCACAGACCATATCTTTAAAAGCAAACACAGAGAAGAAAGGCTTCTCAAYTCACTTCGATAGAACTAAGTTTTTCTCTCAGACAAAAGGTGAGATTGAACACATCTRTAGCACTTAATACAAGCCCAGATAAACACTGAACAATTCCCTTTGTTGAAGCTTCTGTTTCTTTCCATTTTAAGCTTGCAATAATGGCATCTTAATTTAGGATTATTGATTTGAGGTTTTTTTTGGTCTATTAAACCAGCACTTAGAGCAATTCAAATTTCAAGAAATACAGATGCAAAATGGTTTTTACATATTTTTGTAGTACTTTTCATTTTTACAGGCAATACTTAAACTACATTAAAATGTCAATATCACTATGGCTAAKAACAAACGAAAAATAGTTTCTGGATTTACATCTGTAACTAATATGTTCATTTATGTCTTAGTTTGTTGTGGAAAAATCTATTCCCCTACAATAGCTATCACATTTATATTATGTACATTTCTGTAAGTATTTCTAGGTGCATGATGTCTTTGAAAAGATCAACCCAAAACATTAAAAATCTCTCCGTGCTAATAGACCAGCATATTCTACAGTGACAACTAATTTAAACATGAAGTTTTGCATCATATAAAATCACTACATGTGATTAAATCTCCCAAACTAGTTTGAAAAGTATTAATTATCAGATGTAGGCCTAAATACTTAGAAGAATATGGCTTTAATGAAATGGTTCACATATTATATTGCTGGCTGATTTTAGAAGATAGGTCAATCATCCTGTAATAGGTCATTCAGYRTGTAATAGACTCACCCTGCCAAACACACACATGTTGAAGCACATCTAGAACCAAAGAAGCATACTGGACCTTTSACAAAACTTCAGTTCATTTGTTCAGTAATTAGAAGAAAAACTTTGAATATATCATGGTTCATTTGCCAAGAAATGTAAAACTGCAAAATAAAAATAAATGAAAAAGCCTTTGCCTTTCATAGGGCCATAGCATCTTTGTTACTTTCATGAACTATATTGTAATCCTATAGAAATTTTGATTTTACATCTGAGTCATTGAACATATCTCAAGCTCTACAATCTTCMWGTGATYCTTAATAAATGAAAAAAMCATATATATGYATGTATATATACATGTGCATWKACRTATATACATACATATATATGTACAGCCAATTTACAACTTGCAAATTCATTCTTTACAAAAAAATAACAAGAAAACCCCAACAGAAATGCCAGGCTGTGAAGGGATTTACAGAGTGCAGAACAGGGGAACAGGACAACCAAAACTCTGCATAAACAAAATACCCTCATAAATTACGGGAGCAGCCAACCTGGAGCTGCCAGCTATTTCTTTCTCACAAAATCTGACATGCACAGATGTTGATTGACCAGTGAAGTTATGCTTACTTGAAGGAGAGTCACAACTGACCTGCAATCTAACAAATTTCCATACTGACATCAGCAGTCTGCAATGCCATCATCAGTAGCAGCAAGAGTAATTTTCCCTTTCAAATAAATGTACAGCACAGTACACTCACTCTATTTACAACACTTTGCTCTTCAGATATGAGATGTAACTTTTTTTGGACACATTCATCTCCTTTGTGCATAAATATTGCTTTTTATTCTGTCTAGTAGCCAACATTTATATATTAGGAGAAAAACAAAATACAATTCTATTACCACTGTATAGCATGGCAGGGGCAAAGAGAAGTTGTTACCAAATAGTCATCACTTTCTATTTAGCAAGTTTCTTCTCATTTATCTGATTTKTGTATTTTTGACAATATTCTGTTATCTGTCAAGCCAAACTATTATACCTGATAATTTTTTTCCAATTAGGCAGCACAAAATTAAAGGACTAAAGTTATTGTTTGGGGCATTTTAAAAATGAGACAATGGAAAATAAATTYTATGAAAAATCTTAGCCATAAACCTAAACTATATGAAAACTGCATTCTTCATATTTTCCTTTATAATAGAGTAATTATTCTTTAGCAACTTCATGGGAACTATAAATACGGGTTTCTTGATTTAGTTCAGCTGTCAAATTGYAAATAAGAGGACAAAACATGGATGTCTATGCACAAAGGCATAACTTTGTGAAAGGAAGGAATTTTAAATAGCAACCATCTCATTAATGGGTATAGCATCTACAGCTTTGCATGTCTGTAAATCATTTAGAGTTGCATAAAGCTTAGTTTCTTACCCCCTACTGTTTCTGTTTTGCAATGTTCCACTAAGATGCAGATCCAGAAGCTCAACGATTGTCCCATGGAGGAAGAACAATTCATTTACTCTCTATGGCATGACCTGGGTACCTCTGCCAAGTTTTCTTCCTTCCTTTTTCCATGAACAATATCTACATATCTCAAAATTAACATGAAATGCAAGAAGGTGCAAGCAAGTTTCAATATTCAGACTTTTCTCCCTTCCTTTGAATGAAAAGGTAGGATTTAAAGTAAAAACAAGGAGAGACTGCTTTTTCAACTTTAAGCAGTCCGTTAAGCTGAAGTGCTTTATTGGGCATGAAGATAAAATTAAAATTAAAAAATAAAAAGGAGACAKAGAAGTAAAAATCCTCATAATGCTAAAAAATAGGTACCATACAAATGGAGCACCAGAGGGATTATGRAGGAAGGAAGAAAAAGGTTAAAACAACACTGGTATATGTCTTGGTGCAGCTGTTGTCCCTTCACCTTTTCCCCACCTTGTYATCTGCAACTCCTTATCTACAGAGCAAGTCCTTTATCAATGCAGTAATAAATTCATATGTTCAGCCATCTGCCTGGCAGATGGGGCAGGTGCTGAGCATCGTCATTCACCAGTTTCCACTCGTGCTTGTCATGATCAGGAGTTAATAGACTTCATGGCAGGAGGTGAGCCATGTACACAGCRGGAACAACAGCATGTTGTGCCATGTTTGTTCACCCAGCATCTCCAGGGAAAAGGAGTGGTAAAGGAAGGAGGAGGCAAAGGAAAYAGGAAATCTAACAAGTTATTACATAGCAGCCTGTAGATCTTACCCAACTTGTTACTAAGTTGTTACCTCACCTGGACAGCACTGTCCCTTCCATCTGAGGGATATACCTTTGTATCCTGAACTCACAGAATGAAATACTGAAATTGTTAACAATGAATTTATGAGCCAACACTCCTTTTGTTTCTATGTTTTTGTTTTGTTGGTTTGTTTTTCTTGTTTTTACAATTGTGACCAGATTTAAAAAAAAAAAAAAAAAAAAAAAAAAAAAAGAAAAGGTGAGTTTCAGGAAAAGCTGGAGGGGAAACACTGTCTGACAGTTAGCAGCAGCTGCATAAATGATAGTATTGGTAAACATACAAAAGGACCATGAAAGGGAAGAAAATTTTCTTTTTTTAACTTAGATCTGAATTCCAATAGTTCTTTCTTATCCAGACTTGGTAACACTGAGTTTCAAGATCAGTCTTATTTTTTTCCTCTGCAGGTTTACACTTCCATTATGCATTTGATGTGACTGTCAATAAAAAGTCGACACTCACTGTAAAGAATCCCCACAGAAATCTGGGAAATTTCATAGCCTGTGCAATGTTTCTCACTGAGGTGTCAATGAAATCTGCTGGTGACTTACTGTCCCCACAGAACAGTGCCAGAGGATGTGAACTGTTATTTAGCACTCTTTATATAACTAGAAACTGTAGCTCTCATAATCTGAGGCAATTATTTTCTCTGTACATTTAAATGATTGATTAAAGAGAGAATTTTTCATTTTGAAAGATGCTGAAATAAACAGAGAAAATATATCAAAGCAGAAGTCTTAGCTGTGGAGATGTTTCTTGATATTAATGAAACCTATTTCAGCACTGGTTTGTTTTGGGGCTTGATTTTGTTTTGCTTCTATTAGCATATCTTTAAAATATTATTTTGGATGTATTTACTAGTATAATGCTTTATTGCAGAAAGATTTTATAATGGACAGTCAACCATCTAAGAAAAAAATATTTCTGTATCTAAGTCAGGGTATCTATGCTTAAATTTAATTTACAGAAAATATTGTATCTTCATTTGTCTCCAAGTATGCATTGCAAAATCTCTACTTTTGATACTAATGCCTTATTTTGAATTTGTCCTTCCTGCAGAAAACACACCCCCTCCAATGGAGACCAGGAATTACATGCTTGTAGATTCTTTCCCATTAATGTTGAAGACTATATTCTTCCTAATTKTCACCACATTCATATCACTAATTTTGATTCCGCTCCTGAGCACATCTTTCCTGTGTAGCATGATGACTCACCAAAAAATAGTCACTTGGAGCTTGTACAATTAAAAAGCTGTAGATTAGAATAGASCCATCTTAGTGTTTAAACAGAATACATTCAAAAATTATATTTCAAGCCTTCCTGACACCCCACTTGCTTTGTAGAAAGYTCCAGTTGACAGATTATTCGTGTGAGCAGTCTTTCTTTACTGCCAAATATCTACATCTACATACAACTATTGTATGCATATATAATCATAAACACACACACTTCGTGGTCCCTCAAGATATCTTCCTGCTGATTTTTTTTTTTTATTGAATGTACTGGTTTCATTATATTTAGCCTACACCCTCCAAGGAAAAATATACAACCACCAATTGGCAATTGATGCAAAGGAGGAAGTAGTCAGACAAAGAAAAGCAGTTTCTTGGTTGTGCATCCTGAAGTTTATTATTAATAAYGTACAGACACATTTTAGACACCCAAAGTACTGAATAGGACTTTATGAAGTCTCCTGCAAGTAAGGATTGTCAATGTATTTTCAAGTTTTTTCCTTTCTGTTAGCTCATAAACATCTGCAGCTAATGCAGATTCTTGCATCTATTTCTCATAATAGCACATTTATCTCCCTTCAGAGTCACACAAATGGACTCTCTAAACCTCATAAGTATGCAGGCTAYGACTTAACCTCATTTTGTTGACTCCTATGACCCAGAGATAAAAGCTTGAAATCTATACCAAAAAGATGAGCAACAGCTGTTGATATACTGAATTTATCAGTCCATGAAGGAGTATATATTTTTTCATTTATGTTGCATGCTCAAAGTGACACAAAGACATTAAAAATTTAAAAGAGAAATTGGGTGCTAGGAATTCAGTCAGAGGAGAAAAATGAATAAATAATTTTTTTCACTTTGTCTGGGCCCTGTGGCATTTTTAGAAAGCAGATCCAGAAAATAAGGATAAACCAGTGAAGAGTGGATCATGAATGGAGATGGAAATTGTTTCTATTGATTTTCAMTTTGTTATGAGCAAAGAAGCTCATAACACACATATTATATTTATAGAAAGCAGGTTCTGGGTCATCAAGGGKCTCTACACACTACCCAGGCAAAGGTTATTTCTCATCTTTTATTTACTGTCATGGTCCAGGTGTGAATCCATATAGCAAAAGAAAAGAGAGAAGAAATTTAATAAAAAAAAAAATACTAATTACATCAAGTATCTGCATTTAAGGAAATGGGAAATAAAACCCTTAAATTCAGGGATATAAACTCACATACAGTCTGAATAGTATAGAATCAGTGCCATCCCATTATAATAWGAATACTAATGCGAGCATTATTTTGTTTTCAGGTAGAATTAGAATCCCACTGTGTTAAGTGTTGCACAAAGAATACAGTAAAAAACAGTTCATGTGCAGCCTTTTTCAGCAWGTAAACTATGTATAGTTATTCTTATAATCATTACTTTTTTGTGTAAAAGTTTTCACGGAACTGGACAGCAGAATCTTTCAAATGTTTCACTGTTTAGCCTGCTAGAACAGTTTGAGCTGGRATCATGCTGATGGATTGCAGTAACAGCTGTGCCTTCAAGTTTATCAGGGTATAGTGCAATGACTCTGATCTTTTCGTATTTAAACCTGAGACATTAAAGAACTGCAGCTACAATAGATAATTACTATTCTCCTTGCATTCTTGAGTTTGCAGATAGCTTCACTCTGCAAGAACAAGACTCAGTCACAAGGCCTGATTGTATCCTCATTTACATTTATGTACCCTGAGAATAATTCCACAAAGGCCAGTGGAAAGTTAGTAAGGTAAAACTGGTGTGAAGTGGTTTGTGAAGTGAGACATAAATTCATGGGTTTTGTGTAATGAATTGCCTCATCCGCAAGGAAGCATTTGGAATTGGAACAATTCATAATGCACAATCATAATGCACTATGTATAATTTATTTCTTTATAATGCAGTGGTTTTTTTCAGGACTGTTTCTTGTCTCCTAGATGCCTTGTATTTTTTCCATTTCTGTTCCTTTTCTGCTTTATTATTAAATGGTTGTAGTTTTATTGTCTTCCTTAAGAGCAGGATACAAAACACTAGAATTTTAAAAGGAGGGGGAAGGTATATTTATTTCTTCTTGCCCAGAATTTAAATTTCAGTTTCAAACAGAAGTCACAGACAAAAAATTTAGACATCAATTTAGAAACAATACAATGCACACTACATGTAATTACTACATGTAATACTTCTAAAAAACTGAACTGAAAATTATATAGGTTCTTAAGGAGACAGCTGTATGCTTTCTAACAAGAAGCAAATGAAATGTAAGATGACTTCAGCTAAAGTTTACCTTAAACCRAAGTAATTTTTAGTTTTAACACAATTCTCTCAAATGATTAATTTCTCCCTAATGAGAAAGGAATAGTCTCTGATTCAGTGTAATCTGTCTCCCAGTTTTCTGTAAGGACATCCCTTGAACATCAATGGCTGCCATCTCTCCAATAAAGAGAGAATGAAGACAAGTATTGCAATCTGTGTAAATAGGTTTAAAACTATTAAAACTTAGAAAAATATTTAGAATTAAACTGAGTATTCATAATTTATTTATTAATAGTTGTTTGGGTTTTTTTTTCCTAGAAAAAGGGCAGGGACATCACCATGCTTCTCTCACAAGAAAAAAAAAAAAAAAAAAAGAGAAAGAATCAACTGCTGGAACACACTGCTCCCCTCTAAGTATAGGAGGTGCTTTCCATCTAAGTAGATAAGATTTCCTTTGGTAATTATATCCCCAGGCCTCATGTGCATGAAAAATACTCAGCATCACCTTGTCTAAGGTGTGTATTACTTCCTAAAAGGTAGAGATAACATGTTGGACTCCTATTCATAATGTTGGGGGGAAAAGAAAAAAGAAAAAAAAAAAGAAAAGCAAACTGACAAACAGAACCCCCAGAGCACCTAAGGTGAAATGGAAGATGTAAAGAAATGGGTGCCTAGAAGTGAAATTCAAGACCGTTTAAGATATGCCAAATGCATGTATTGAAAACAGTGAAAAGGAGTCAGAGACAGAGGTGTTTAATAGTCTGTTCACCCATGTGAGCAATCCCTCTGCTTCCCAGGTGACACAATATAAAGACAAAGCGACGATGGCTGGGGACTGACCCGGCTGTTGCTGCCAGGTTGGTGGTTATGGACTGTGCTATACTTGAAGAGTGAATAGTTGTTTCCAAAGATATTTAGCAACAGATCCCAAACAAATTTTTTACCAAAATTGTTGTCAAAAACATATTAGCTCAGTTAACATATCTAGATTTTTAGCACTTGGGATTTAGGAATCTGCTGTTTTTCTCCTCTTTACAGATCTCTTTACATGAAACTACAAAGTATCACAACACACATATATCAATATGAACTCAACATGAAACTGATAATAAACACTCTCTTTCACCACTCAGTAAGACAGATGGAGGGTATGATGAAACTGCCTGATACTCTGCCACCTAGCAGTGACCAAAAATCTGTAAAAAGCACAACAGAGGTTGGCGAAGATTGGAGAGACCCAGTCAAATACCCCTGCTCAAGCAGGACCACCTACAGCTGGTTGTCCAGGAACATGTCCAGATGGCTTTTGAATTTCTCCAAGGAAGGGCACTCCACAACCTATCTGAGCAAAATGCCTTGCTGTAAACCTGCAGTTTCATTTTTTTCCAAATGCATTTAAAAATTTTATCTCAATTTGCCTTCCATATATTATTCCCATAAAAAGTTCACTTTCATTTGAGGAGGGACCCCCCACACACATTTTGACTAACTTAAACATGATAATGGATACAGAGTATGTAAATCATTAATTTTTTACCCTGAAAAACAAATCGAATTGCCACAAAACAAGAAGAAATGTGAGAGTAAGAAGTTTGTTCCACACATTCTACCAAATGCTAAGCAAACATTAAATTAGCCTGTAGGAAGATAAATATTAATTTCTAAATCATCCRGCTATAACCATCTTCCAAATGACACTATAGAATTCCAGGAGGAAAATCTGATTATTGTTGCATGAAAACAATTTAACTTTGTGGGGCAGCRCAAAGATTGCAAAGCAACAAATAAAACACTTTTCTGATAGCTMCACAGGTAAGAAGTAAAAAGAAATAAGAAGAAATAAAATAACAGATCAATTAAGTAAKAATACCGATGAAAATCTTTTATGTRGTTAAGCAAGTTGGATCTAAACAGAAYTTAAATCAGATGTGGCTCAAAGGAAATGATCTTTTGAAAGTATATTGGTGTAACTTATRCTGAAGGCAGTACTTGCAGAGTTTGAAGTAGAGAATTATATAACAGTTTGCAAAATGTTTCCATACAGGTACTTCCAACTTTTGAAAATATGGATTCAGATTAGGTGTGGAATGGGAGAATGTTTTTGAACATTCTGAAAATAAACACGGGTATTCAGCAAACTTCACTAACAAAAACTTATGTGGATTTTTTGTGGATTTTGCAAAGCATGGCTATACTTTTGAGAAAGCATGAAGAATATGAGCCCAAATAAGGGAGTAGCAAAACTTTTATTGTCTGTTAATGAAATACTATCAGATACTTGTGTTGGAAGTGTTTGAGGAATTGCAACTACTTCCAGATTTTTGAGGTAGGAAACACACTAGATGAAACAAGACAAGCTGACAAGATATACTAAATAAACCATGTCAAATTCTGTCAACACATCAGTTCATATGGAACAGAAATTTAAAGTGTGTGTGTAAGTTAYTTGTGAATATATTCTGAAATAACATAACTCCTTAATTTCAAAACCATCTGATCTTATCTTGTAATAAAGACTGCATCATTCCAGTTCAAAATTTCCGGTACTCTCAAAATAGATTAGCAGCAGCTTAGATAGATAATGGGCAACAATATTACAAGAAGAAAAGAAAGCAACAAAACATCTCAGGAAAGTTAAATGACACATATTAGCATGGATAGTGGTAAAATTATGCTGATGTAACCATGTAATCTCAAGCATAAAAAAATGCTACACAATGTGACCTTGTCTCTATGATTGTGCCATTATTTTTCATGCATTTCCACATTTGTCAGTCTGATACTGTATGTCATCTAGCAAAGGTTCCCTGGATGTTCAACAAGAGCTGCATTTGTAATAGTTTTTGAGAAATTCTTTGATTATTTCATTTGCCATGACATCCATTTTCCATTTAATCACAAAATTATTTACTAGTATACTTTTAATGATAAAAAAACTGCTGTGCTTTTTCTTAATTCTTAGAAGCTTGCTGTTCCCTGAGTCTTCTCTTACCCAGGAAGAAAGCCTAGCTCTTCTGTATATTTCAAGATACAGAGTGAACTTGATGCAGCTGAGTTTCCTATGATAGAAATACCTTAAGACTTTGATTCATCTTTGTTACAGCATAGAAATAATAATTTCAGCTTCACATCCCAGATTCAAACTGTGGATCAGAAAAAAATATTCTGAGTCATATAAGGACTCCCAAAGCCTTCACAAGAATGGGAATGTGTATAGGATATGCTCCTGCTCCTCAGAAGAAATTGAATTGGTAAAGCACACAAATGAGCAAACTGCTTAAGGAGGGAGGGTTGTGTGTGTGTCTGTGTGTGTGTGTGTGTGTGTGTGTGTAGTTAAAAAGATTGTAAACCAAACAAGGTAGTAGAGTCTGCTTCGTAAAATCAGACAGAGAATGATTCACCACCTAAATGCCCTACACTGCTTTGTTCCAGAACATCCACTAATTGAAGTCAGATATAAGACCTCGCTGGAAGCCTGGAATCATATAAAAAGCATGTGAACAGAATCAAAACCCACATTATAACAAATCAGGAAAGGTGCTTCTGAAGTCAAAGATAGATTGCTTGTTCACAGACCTGAGATGATAAATAACCAAGATTATAATAAAACTGAGACACAGAATTAACATTTTAAATGCACCTTTTTCTTACACAATAAGAGAAAGATAAGCAAAAGAAACATCTCCTCTTCTCACTCTGAATCTACATTTTAAAGACATGAGATAGAGTGGGGAGCTCGTAAAAAATGCTACAATAAAAAGATTGCATCTAGTGGGAAGTCAAAAGTAGCAAAAAAGGTTAAATCCAAAAAGAAAAAAATATTATTCCACTCTAATATGTGGTTCTATTGTCGTTGAATGCTAAATATAATATTAGACAAAGACAAATTTAATGTCACTATATTGCAGTAATAACAAAAAAGAGTATTGTTACCAGCTCCTGAGGCCAAAGCACAAATGGAAACACTTTATTCAGACTTTATGTAACTTAAATCAAACTATAAAGAAAACATTAGTTGGCTGTCTTCCACAAAGATTGATATAAAGAGGTAGTAGAGGTAAGATATAAGCTAGGGATTTATAATGAGTGTTTCAGAGACT
Source organism: Malurus melanocephalus (assembly GCF_030028575.1). Lineage (NCBI taxonomy): Eukaryota > Metazoa > Chordata > Aves > Passeriformes > Maluridae > Malurus > Malurus melanocephalus. The sequence goes on from NW_026623546.1 coordinate 317,458, forward strand.
TTCCTATGATACAAGAATATTTACTGAAAATGTGCTCATCCACCTCCTGCTGAGGCTTTTCTATGCCAGTACTTTCTTCTGGTTTTCATGATTTGCGTATCTTAACACTGCTTACAGTACAGCCAGTACACACACACTCTTGGCCAAGGTATCATAAGATCCCTATTCAGACCAGTTTGGATTATGAAACCTCTATAATCTTCTCTGTCATTTATCAATTGATAAAATACGCTTTTATTATAATGGATTCTAAGATTATAGTGATGTGCCATCATAGGTGGTATTATTAATAGCATTGTAAGTAACATACCAACATCTGAAAGGATAAAAACTAGTAACATAATTTATATTTTATATAACTTATATACATAAAGTAAATGCATTTATTTTAATTATTTTAAAGTATATCTGCTATTATACTACCACCTAATGGTAAAAGATAATTAATATAGCTCACAATTACATAAAGACACCCTGAAAATCCCTGCAATTCAAGCGCTTGCAAGTGGCAACATCCTTTTCTTTGTCTTTTACAAGTCTCTGATTTCTCCTGCTGTTAAGGCATGCTTCGTACTCCATTGTTCATACTTTATCTTTTCCTGCAATTTTAACTATTTCAGTTACATATACCGATCATGGATTATTATGTGGTCAAACATACATTCGAACATACATCATTGCAGATAAGGTCAAGTTCAACAGCAGGTTGAGAGAAGTGATCATTCCCTAGCACTCAGCATGTTGTAGGAGGACATATGTCTAATTTCCAGTTCCTTAGTACAAGACAGACACCCATTTACTGTTTTTTCTTAGAAGACATATCAAGATGATATGGGGACTGAAGCATGTGATACAAAGGAACTTGAACACTTTGATTTATCTAGTTTTAAATAGTGAAAATCAGGAACAGATTTCATTGCAGCCCTCCACTACTATCGAAGCCTAGACGATAAGAGGGTCAAGCTTTTTGCAGACCTTTTGACTTCTGTTCCTTTTAAACACAAGAATGCATGAATTTTGGGTGCTCCCTTAAGGATGGGGTGCCACAATTACACAACAGGGAATATGGAGAAAATAGTCAAATTAGTCTGGAAGATGAACTTATAAAAAATAATATATATATATATACATACATATATAAAAGACAAGGAATGAGGAACAGAAGTTGCAGCAAAGGAAATTTCAGTTGGATATTAGAAAAAACAAGTCACAATGAGAGGAGTCAAAGAACTGTAGGATTATGTACAGATGTAATCTCCATCACTGGATATGCTTGAAACTTGACAACACCATGAACAAAACTATTGTCATCACCTCTCTGTTCTTGCTACATATTCTTTCAGCTTATACTAGCTTTACAACTGAAAAATACACCAAATCTTTGCCTAGCTTTTTTGCTAATATGGCTCAGTACCACTTGCTTCAGAATGAAGATTCCTGTTTGGTTTTTCCCCTCATGTGCTACACATATTTARCCTACATGGAACAATGTTGTGGCTTAATCACAGCTGTCACCTACGTACCACACAGCCAGCCACTTTTGCACCCCCCCTTTCCCCATTTTCTCCCCAATGGGATAGAGAGGAGAATCACAGAACTCATGGGCTGAGATAAGAGCAGTTTGACAATTGAAATAATAATAAGAAGAATAATGAATAGTAGAAAGAAAGAGGAATAAAATTCAAGAAAARCAACTGATGGACAATACAGTAGCTCCTCACCCACTGAACAATGCCCATCATGAGCAGCAATCAGCCCCTCCTCAGCCATTTTACCMRTTTATATAYTGAACATTACTGTTCCATGGTGTGGAATTTCCCCTTGACTGGGTTGGGTCAGCTGTCCTGGCACTGCTCCCTCACAGCATCTTGTGTCCCTGCTCATAGGCAGAGCATGGGACAGTGGGAAGTCCTTGGTGTAGAATAAACACTGCTAAACCATCAGCATGTTTTCAACATCATCCTCACACTAAATCCAAGAGCACTGAACGAGCTACAGAGCAGGAAATTAACCCTATTCCAGCTGAAACCAGAASAAAGGAAGACATTTTTGATGATGAGTGTGGTGAAGCACTGGAAAAGGTAGGACAGAGGSGTAATAGATGCCYCATCCCCAGAAATATTCAAGGTCAGSTTGGATGGGGCTCTGACCAACCTGATCCAGTTGTAGATGTCTSTGGTCATTGAAGGTGGGTTGGTCTTGACAACCTTTAATTGTCCCTCCCAACCCATGATCCTATGATGAAAATTTGGAAAAAAMCAAAATAATATCACTGCAGATATAGAGCAATTTTTATTTTGACTAAAAAATATATAAAAAAACAAAAATAAACCCCCAAAATCTACACAAGGATGAAAAAAATTGTTTACTGAAACATGTTCCTTGATAACACAAAGTGCAGATAGGTCTAACCTCAGCTAAACAGAAGACAGATTAATYAATTCTGCTGCAAATTAGATTTCTATAAAAAAAAATTATTCTGTTCATGATTTGCACTCATTTTTGAAGRCTGATGATAAAAATAAAAATGACACATAACCAATATTTTAGCCTAATTTTAAATTCCAGGGTTTTTTATTTGTAGTTATTAATCTGTATTAAAATTCAACTTTCAGAATAAATGCGTCCATGATTTGTGTGTTAAAGCTCAAATATGTGAATAATTTGTCAATTCAAGGGATCACAATTGCAMTTATAAAACATGGATCTCTTTTTACCCGTTTTAGTATGGGGGAAATGCACCACTGATAGTAACCACTTTTAAAAGCTAAGCACTAAACTGAATACACTTCTCCCTTTTCTCCAACTGTCTATTTGAAGCAAGCAACTGACCACTGAATTTCTTAATCAAGCTCAAAATAAATATTCCAGACAATACAAATAATATATAAATATATAAAATACATTTCTCTAACATCTGCATCATACTATAACACAGCTATAAATTCAGTTTAAACATAAAAATTAGATTTAAAATAATTAATTATAAAATATAGAAAAGTATCTTCTAATCAGATGATACAGAATATTAGTATTGCACAGTATYATCATTTTAAAGAAAAGAGCTACTTAGATGAATAATTACAGTCAATTTAAAAGGAGCTGACAACTTAAAAAAATAACTCATCTGCATTTTGCTTGAATTTCTCCTATGTCACATGCAATTCTAAACAGGGCAGGAACTAAAGTCTGTGCTCTTAAATGTTTTCTGTTTTATAACCTCTGGTTTTAATCTGAAATWTACATCATGTACTTGGTTGTCCTTCCTGCGCACCACTGCCTTCAAAATTCTAAGGGAGTACTCTATYTTATTGTGTTGATGTCTGTAGAAGATACTTTGTTAAGACAACCTTCAGATTTAATGTTTCTGCTCTATCTCTTGGCTGAAAATCTCAGGGTGCACTTGGCTATGAGCATTTCCTTTGCTGCAGTGCAATCATGTCCTTGTTTGATGAATTAAGCATCCTGTCATTTTTAAAGCAGTTTTTTGATGTTTTATCCTATRAGTACAGTATGTAGAACTCAGATCAACTGTTGCCAGTAAAAGCTTGAGACTTATGACCACTTCTGTTGAATTTACCTTTCATTCCACATAAAGTAAATGAGTTTGAATTAACAGGTCTGTCTTCCCAAAAATGAACAGGAAGGCTGACAAAGTAATTCCCTGATAATCACAGCAAATTAGTCTTGAAGTCCACTGACATGGAAATATTCTTACTGGCATCAAGCCTGAGGAGTAGGCATAATCCCTTATTGTAAAATCGTAATATGAGTTGGGAAATCTTAACTAAGGAGAAGATATTTTTTCCTTTTTTTTTTCTTTTCCTTTCTATTTTTATCCTGGTTTAGAAACGCTGTTTGCTAAAAAATTATGTGTACATGTACACAATATATATGCATATCAGTCAGATTTTGAATACATATCCACAACTAGAAAGTCTACCCGCATCTTTTTTTGGAGCTGTGTGTGGAAAAGAACATATTCATACCTACCAATTGTGAATCTAAAAATCATTTTATTTTWAAAGATATAACATCTCACAATTGCATGAAATCAAAATGTTGCCCTCTAGATATGGCAGCTTTTGGAAGAAGTTTAAAGCCTATTTTGGAGAAACAGGCCAAAAGTACTGATCCCCTGTTGTTAGTAGAAGCAATGATTTCAGAGTTTTACACATGGATCTTGAAGGTGTCGATCTCAGGCCAGGCACTAATGCTGATGAATTAACTGCTGRAGGAGAGCAATCAGATCATTACAAGACAGGCATGCCAAGTCATTCTTGTAACTGTGTGCATGTTACAACATGTTTTGTAGTTGTACTAGTGCTCCTGGTTTGAATCTTTCTGTATTTGTCTACACATGTGAGACCTTAGACATAGCAGAACAGTAAAAACCCCGTGACTGTGGTGAGTCATAAATGTTACAGAAACACAGCATTCCTTTCTMCATTCTGTAAATGCAGTATTTTCAGTACTCAACATTGGTACTATTAACTGCAGTAAAACAAACTTCACCATGACATTTTCTGGGGTTTTTTTAATGATTGGTTTGTTTGGTTTGTGATGGTGGGCAGGTTGCTGTTTTCAGCAGTGATGTGTGAATCTACACACACAGGTAACAAGGATGATCCCCAAACCACAGCTGAAATTCAGAGAATACATTTATTTCAGTACTTTGCTAACAACACTGGGCTGCAGAGAAACAGGGGKGCACAGACTTCATAAGGCTCAGCTCATCCTAGTGCCCAGCAGGGGTGGAGGAGGGGCTGCTGCCTGTCCCAGTATAACAAAAACCTTCGGGCACCCCAGTTAATCCAAGGCTGTGCTTTTATGATCTTTCTCTCCTCCCAGCAGGAGGCTCAAGCATGTCTTTGAGAGTGTTATCTCTACATAGGAATTCTACTCAGGCAGAGGATAAATGACTTAGGCATGTTTTAGGAATGACTTAGGCATGAGTGACTTACCCATATTCCCAGCATTCCCAGGTTCAAGGTGGGAAATTCATTTTGAGTGAAATTATTCCCTCCTCACCAAATCTTGTTTTAACCCTTTCTTCCCAACAGGGGGTGTTATTGTTTTGTTTTGTTTTTTTTCTTTCTTTTTCAAAGGAAAATACAGGGAGTGATGTTCTTACAGTTACTTCTAATTGTTTAATTGGTAGGAAAAATTTGGAAACCAGAGCTAGTATTCTAAATTCTTATACACCCAAAGTACAYCCAAATTGATGGAAATATGTGTAAGAGTTTACACACCTGCTACACAAGTGGCCTCATAACTATACAGAAAAGTAGAAGCTTGAATATATTGATCAAAAAGAAACAAAAGACTGAGGCCTGAAAATGTAAGGCATTATGCAGCAAGAAATATTTTTTGCCTTGCAAAACTTACAGTTAAGATAGAACAGTCAACAAAAAGCAGAAAAAACACAGATTAGAAGTTAATGCCATCCAGGGTTAAATACTAAGACAGCATGCACTAAATTGACACCATAAAAATACTCTCACAGTCCAAAGTTAACCACTACTCTTTAGTTCTGAGTTTCAAACTTCGGGTCAGAGTGACCTGCAAGGCTTGAGCTCCATTCGTTCTCAGTTAAGTTCTCTCTCAACCAACACACAATTTTTTAAAGGTGCAAATGTAAAGATCAGTCAGTACAGGCAGCAATTGCAGTACATATATTCACAGAATCACAGAATTGCTTAAGTAGGAAGGCACCTCTGCATCTCATATTGTTCAACCCACCTGCTCAGAGTACAGTCACCTACTACAGGCTGTTCAGAGCCATTTCCAGTCAGGTTTTGAGTACCTCCAAGGATGAAGAATCCACAATCTTTGCTTAAACAGTTCCAGTRTTTGATCGCTCTCACAGTAAAAGTTTTTAATTTTCCATTAGGATTCCTTCTATTTCAATTAATGCTTGCTGTCTCTTGCCTTTCATCGGATACCACTGGAGAGAGTCTGGGTTTGTCATCTTTACTTCCTCTAACCTAGTATTCATGCAGTTTGCTAAAATAGTCCTGAGCCACCTTATCTCCAGGCTAAACCATTCCAGCTCTCTCAGCCTCTCTTCATCTGACAGATGCTCACACCCTGCATATCATCTCTGCTGTCTTTTTCATGTCCAGCTTGCCTGCCAGGACTCCCAAGCTCTTCTCTGCAGAGCTGCTCACCAGCCTGTTCTGGTGCATGGGGTTAATCTTCCCCAGTTGCAGCACTTGGTATTAGACATCACTGGGCTCATTTCTCCCGCCTGTTTATGTGCCTGTGAATGGCTACACAGCTACCTGGTACATCAGATGTATCTCATGCATATGAAGTTTTGGAACAAAATTATAAATTCTTTGAAGAATGTACTTCATTGAGTTAAAATACATGAAAAATAGCTAGTTTCTTACTGCTTGTCAGTTACCTATGGCAAATTTCAACACTAACTTAGGGCTTCCACCCATCCCAAAACTACAAAAATCCAACACATCTCTGATCAGTAKGGAATATAACCATGTCTTGAGTTAACATGAGTCTTTGGTGCTATTGAAAATGATCATAGTAGATGATGATATTATATTGACTTGACTTTTATTATGCTGTCCATAAATCATAAAATCAGTGAATTAACTCAAAACTAATTTTTTTTGTCTATATGTACATTCTGATTTCCAGATGAATACTAATAAATTTGTAGGAGAAATTCACAACTCCATGACCTAGATATAGTCTGAAATAAAAAACAAGCAARCAAACTCTAGCCAAACTACATATACATGTACGCTTTCCCAAACGAGTTTCATATATCATCATCATAAAAATGTAGAATATCAGGAATTTCAAAGGTTAACCAGATAAGAGATCTTCCTATACCTTTTGCAGCTCCAAATTCTGAGAAATGCTTAATTACTTATCTATGTAGATATGTACTCAACATAGTTTTTGCAATTGCCCAAGACCTAATTCAGTTTGCTTCATCTATAATTATGTGATTCAAAGCAGCCATTGAAATCCTCATTTTCCTTCTCCGAGTAAGTACTCCAGTCCTCAATATAAGGACAACAAAGCTGGGCACAGAGAGAGGAATCTGGAACTTTGCGAAAGGAATTCACATGCTCTGACAATTTGATTACTGAAATAAAAAGAAGAATGCATCTTCTTCTCTATCCATGTATTGAAATATTATTAAAAYGTTTGATTCAAGGTGGTGAATCTTCCACCACATGAACAAGTGCACGACCCCTCAGTTATTTCCTACTGACAAACTCAGAGCAGTTTCACTCAGAATGTTGCCTTCTGTAAGTTTCCTTCCTCAGCAGGAACGAGGCATAAAAAGCTCAGACATGATAAAAGGTATGCTCCACYGACATCAGGCACTCAAACAAGCTTGTGGGTGGTATGAGACACTTTTGTAGATCTATTGCTGGACAATCACTCATATTGACACTAAATATCTCTGAAAATTATAGCTTGATAAAGCCCAATCAAGACAAGGTCATTCATAAGGTGTCTTCAATGTCAAGCTGATAAGATCAAAAGATAAAAACACTGAACACTCAACATTTTTCATCAGATGGTTTTCATCACTGAAACTGCTTTGAAAACTCAAGGCCAGCATGTCAATAGAGTGTCAAAGACTTCCTGCAGAAATCCAAGATTTAGGAGATCCATGGTAAAGCAATAAGAAGGATAAAAAGTTTCACCAGAAGTATAAAAAGGCACATGAAATACAACAATGGTTAAATAGAATGGAAAAGATAAAACATAGATGGCTTTTCGTTTCATTACAAACACAAGAAGAAACAGAAGAATGTGAAAAAAGGTGAGTAATATGGAAAGTTTTAGAATCAAAGGCTGAGAATGGCTAGTCTTGGGGGWGTAGGAACATCTAATGTATTCTTTAGAACAGCAAACTGTACTTCTATAGGTATTGGGTTATTTATGGTCTCATCTCCAATGCATCTTCTGCTCAATAACTACCTTCCATAAAGCATAGTGTAAATTAGCTTTGCAGGTAATTTTTGAATGGCATTASTATTGTACATGACATGAAAAAGTTCTTCTGTTTTAAAACCAGACAATAATATCAAGGTTAGGAACTGGTGCTCTGCATCTGGAACTAATTCATSGAGTCTGTAAACAACAATATAAACAAAATATCCCCATTTCATTATCCCATTCCAACACAACTGCAGTCAACACAGATCCTCAAAGATACATAAGTAGCACATATTTGAAATGAAAATGTCTCTTCTAAAAGCTGTATAGGTATATTTGTATCGTGCCTATTATCCTTTGTCACAACCACACGAGAAAGAGAAAGCTACATCAAGCCTCATGCTTTCCATAGATTYCACTTTCAAAGGAGAGGAGAAGTCCTACAAAACTCCCAGCACAAAAATACTTTGATTACCCTTCCACGAAACATGTTTAATGTTTGCTCTTACTATTCATCGAACRTTCTTTACTAAAGAAGGACTTGTTCCTTGCCAGAAAATTTCCTTATTAAAACCAGCAATGGTGTTATCATGCTTAYGGCAGAACAGAAGAGATACAGTCGTTCTTTGTCATTGCCAAAATCAGACAAATAATCAATCATGTTRCAATTAACAGAGAAATACCATTATCACTATCAAGCTTTCTGGYATTTTTGTATTTCACAAATTAGATGGAACCAGACAAGAGAAAAACATTAATAGTTCAACAACTCTACAAGCCAAGCCTTAGATGTCTACCCTGGTATCCCAAAGAATGAATATTTACAAAACGGACTAATCCACTATCCCAAATGGGAAGAGTTCTGATGATCATGAAGACTAATGGCTCTACAAAGGGAACACATGATAACCTTTTAAATTAGCTTTGTTATTTATTTTGTTACATTTTCTATCCGGATGAGCCACATATTACCACAGATAACCAAACCTTCATTCACAGACACCAGTGCAGTTGCTCTGCCATGTTAAATATTCATTCATTCATTCATTTATGAGAAACATTTTAAACCTGGGGG
>NW_026623546.1:326470-336833 GCF_030028575.1 Malurus melanocephalus
TTTTTTGTCTTAAGCACATTCTTTAACCCTGTGGTTTTGTTCAACTACTGAATTGTAAAACTATGTGCAAGTTGAGCTTGCACATACCTTAAAGGTATGATGTTTCAAATGATATAAGAATATGCACCATGTAACATTTGCAAAATCTCTCAATAGGTGCTKTGTTTTTTTCTTTTCATTACTTACACACAACWAAAGTACATAAGCAAAGCCTAAATYATGTTTTCARGCTGTTACTTGCATTTTAAACCACATTTGGTGACAGGTCAAGGGTGACTTTAGTCAGCATAATTCTCTCACTWTCATTCTATGCATTCTCTGCAAGAAGGAACTGTTTTGCAGCCTACAGCACACTGAGGGATGTGGGTTTCTATCCACCTGTCAAGAAATTGTGACCACAGTACTTAGCAGTGACTGTACTTTCACATGCTAAGCATGATTATCCTTCTTAAAAATGAGAAGAATTTCTGAGAAGTATCCTGATTTCAGCACACTGCTACTCTGTGGCAAAGTAAGCCACAATATTGTAATCTGGTCACTACAAATTCTACCAGGAATCAAAGGCCTACTTTGTGATAGCCTCATTGATCATTCCCCAAGAACATCTCTCAGCAAACCAGAAACACTGTTTTGTGTATAGCATACATCAAAGCTACTGCTGAAGGAGAAAAATTGGCAGATTCATTAGTCAAAATTTTTCATGTCCTATTTTCACATGTCTGAGTAGAGCAGAGAAACCCTGTGCAACAAATAGGGCCTTGTTTCCAGAACCTATACATTTTGATGAAATCTATTGCAGGTGAATCCTCTTAGAGGCACTGTTGCTCAATATTTTTTGTGATCTTCTTTCCTGCCTAATAAAATTGCTTCAGGATCTTTGAACACATTGGCCTACAGGTACCTTGGAAAATCTTCTAAATTGTGTCAATATGTAGGAGCTCTCTGGAAAGAAATGTTAATCCCAGCCGTGACTTTTAGAGGGTTTCTATTTTCTTGCTTTTGTTCTTTTTGCTGTGTAGGAAGGCATTACACCCTTGCACCATTAAATATAGAGAGCAAACTAGTATCAAAGTTTTATCCAAAGAGATAACTGTATTACATTTCCGAAGAGAAAGCAATCTTTAGAGGGCAAATATTTAGTACTCTCTAAAGAAATTAGGTTTACAAGCAATGTCTCAAACCAGCTATTTCAAAACCAGAAACCATWATCCATTCCTAAAAATTATTTTCTGTGACCTTTTTTTAGTAGGCAAGACTATTGTAGTTAAACTTTGACATTTATAAGCTGCATTTCTGGAAACAGTCCAACAAAAATTTAATTGTGTTTCCAACATGATTTTTTTTCTGTGACATGAATAGTTTGAATTCAAAACTATATTTCTCTTGATTGGGCTCTGCAGAAGAACAAAGACTGGGAAAAAAAATAGTGCCAAGTCAGCATTTCCTATTTCCACAGCCTGTGAGTTCCACTCTGAAGCAACATGGCAAGGGGAATGAAGATTCATAGATCTTTCGCTGAGAAACATTGCCTCTCTGTTGAAAGGTACGATTCTTCAAATCACGCTTTGGAGCACACACAAAACGTTAACGTGTTCATGTTAAGGGCCATCTAGCTGAGAAGGAAAGGGGACAGCATTCTAGATTTTGTCACATGGAGAGTACCCAAACTTGTTTGCACTCTTAAGGAATCAAGTGTTGAAAATGTCTTTATTTTTATAAATTGTAGCATAGGCTTCCAATATAAAAGGAATCTAAAAGGAGAAAGAGAAATGAATAACTCTTGTTACATCCCTGTCCACCATTTTCCTATATGCATGAAAATAGGTGGTATACCATATACTACAATTGTTTATATCCTTGCATGCAATTTTGAGATGCACTGGAAATTTCTGTTGGCACTGGTATTTTCAGAAATATTATCTTCACTACCCAGAAAATGTTTTTGTGTGTGTAGGTCTCAGTACAGGAAAGTACATCATCGAAAATGAGACATTAGCTACCTTGCACACTAAARTCTACATAGCCAATACCTAGACTAACAAAGCTATAGCACAACACCTAAGCTAGTGAAAATATAATATTCTTTCATCTGTGTTTTGGTGAGAGGGAATCCTACTACTAACAGAGCCTAACCCTTGCAAAAGTGTAAAACCTGTGACTCTAACAGAAACATTTACTTCTTGTAACACAGGCATTYAGGCTCTTAAAAGAGTCTGAGATTAAAGTTTCCATAATATCCTTTGAATTTCTTATCAGTTAATTCAGTAACTGACTGACTGCTGTTGTCTGCTAATTGTTCAAGATTTCATTCTTATTCATCTATGTTATGCATTGCATAGGAGGTTGAGATGYTTAACATGGGGTTGTGAATTCAGTGAGAAATTCTCTAAAGGTTTACACAACAGTCATTTCCTAGTTTCAGTCCAAATTGCTTGAAATCTTCCTAAGCACATATTAGCTTTCCTTTCCTCTTTGCCTTTATTACTCCTGCAGTATAATGTTTGTTTTCAGCGCATAGACTGAAGTTGCAGTGACTTAAATCTTCACAAATTTTAACTTGGGTTTCTTTCTGATAACCAGTCTTTTACAGATAGAAAGATGAGTRAGTTTAAGCCACAGGGTGATCACAGGACTGGTAGGCGCAAGGGATACTTAAATACAGACAACACCCGCAAGACACAAAAAATTGTGGAGTCCACRTAAACAAAAATACATGCATCAAACTGCTCTTGAAATATTATCAATACTCAATATGGACTTATTTGCATTAAATTATTTTTAAATGAAAATTATAAAATTGTAAAAAATATGTACTGCATGAAAATAGACTTAAAGCACCCTACTCAACAGGAACGACTTTGTGTAAGAAAGCAAATCTGCACGTTTGCAGGTTTGATTAGCTCAGTTCTCATGTCATGGTAAAGCAGCAAGACTATTTTAGACTTAATTTGATCTTGAAGGCATCATGACTGCACTTGTATAATACCAAATCTTACCTAATCATCACAGCAACATGAGAGTAGGTTGATGTCACCTGCAGCATGGTTCTCTACAAACCAGTTAATCCACCCATAATTAATAAAGAATTGACTGTTTTTGGAATAGATAAAAAAGCTGTGGGTTGACWGTTAACAGCTTGAAGTGTTAGATTCTTTTGGTAAACTACATTTTTAYATGTTATGTTTATTGAAAGATACAGCAAAAAATAAGAGTGTGAAATTACAGTAGCTCATAGTTTACTACACAGATCTTTACAAAGACAAGCACTGACGATTTTCTTTTCTGAGGAAAAACTATTTAACAAGAAAGAAAAAATAGATGTTATCTTTTCAGACAATATTTAATTAAGGACTTCAATATGTCTGTGCATTCTTTTGTGCTTCTGCATTGCTACATAGAGGAAAGAAAAAAGGGTGTTTCCTMGGCTTCTTGTTTGTGTGCTATTCTAATACTCCTCACACAAGCAATTTGTTTTAAGAGACATACTATTTGTAGCTTGACTAGMACATTACAGTTGTGTGAAGAAAATTGCAACACACAAACCTCCTTAACCTCTATTAGTCTTCAGCTGTATGGAATGCATTTTAACCTGTCAGATCTTGTGTTCCACTGCTCTAAGATCAAGCCATATGTAATATTCATCAGTTTAAATAATGTTGGAGACAAACACTATTCACAGCAACTTTCTCAAAGACTGAAACAAGTAGCTGGTGTTGAGCATTATAATATCATTTGTTAWCTACCTCAGCAAGAGAGAGAGTTCATTATTGGACAAATTAGCTTCTAAGTTACTGATGCTGAGCCATAAATAATTGGAAACAGCAGAAGTGTTCCTAAGCATTTTTCTGCTGTGTTTACATATGGCAACTGCTCAGAATGGGTAAAAATTATTTATTTYAGGACACATTTTTCTTCCACATATATTTGTTTTTATCATGTTTACTGCAGGCTATATAGTATCAGATTGATCATGTAAATGAAACTGAGGAGACATAACTATCTTTAGCATCTCAAAAGTTTCTAACAACAACTCACATGTTTTATGAAGGCAGAAGTTCTGCCAACACCATTGTGTTCCACAAACARCATAAAGACACTGCAGGTACATGCTGCAGTGTCTTATCAGGCAGTTAAATTAAACATGGTAACACACCAGAAAAAGGTGCATAGTTTTCCTTCATTAAAAACAAACAAACCAAGAAAAACAAACAAACAAACAAACAAAAAAGCCTTAAACAAACAAAACAAACCATGTCTAGACCTACAAACAGAAACCACAGCATCGTGCCTTTGGAGATGGCATGAACTGATTCAACAGTGAAATACAGGGATTTCTGCATTGGCACAACAGCTATGTTTCCTTTGATCAGGTAAGAAATCCTGTCTCCTAATAAATAGTAAATGTTCTGTTGATCTAGAAGCTTTAAACACAAGGTCAATGCAAATTCATCTTTAGCTACTGTCCTAGCTAACGAATGCTGCTATATCCCTCAGTTAGCTGGAGTTAGGGTGAGGATGTAGGAATAGAGCCAATGAGCCATGGTGGACAGATTAAGCTCGGAAGGCAAGAAGCAAAAGATTCTAAAAATTTACAACATTTATTAAGTCACTGTAAGAAGAAAAACTTGTGTGACTACCTGTATAATGTCCCACATCAAAGTCAAACATGCTCRTGATTAATCCAGCAAAAGCTGCTAAAAACTACATTCTAAACCAGGCCTCATTTTTTATAATGATGTCTGCCTAGCAAATGTTTTTTAACCTTTATTACACTTTACTGCAAAATAGCCAAGAAATTGAATTTTCACAATTAACTAAATGAAAACTTAACAGCTATCTGATTACATCAATCCTACTTTTCTTGCTTCATTCTTATTAAATATTTACTATCTGCTTCTGGAATTTTACACTGCAATGACTGTCATTTCCCTGAACCTCACCCTGTTTTGCACTGTGCATGAGCTTGGAAGGAAGCAGTAAAGGCTAGTGTTTSCCTTACTATTTCTACAAAATTTTTAAATAATTTCAGAGACGCAATACTCTCTCAATTCTGTAAACAGAATACAGAATACAGAATACCTGTATGTACCATACAGGCATGTTTCTCACCTCATTCTGCTTCTAAAAGGGGGGAATACACTGAGGATTGAAGGTTATCCTCAACTGGAAATCAGCTGATGTAAAATACAAAATATGTTCTGACCACTGTGAAAATCTGATTTTATTACAAATGATCATTAATACCTTCTATAAATATCTGTAATATCATATTCTCTAGAATTTTTACATCTTACTTCAGTCACATGAAGATGGGTACTTGAATGGGTGGTTACCATACTGTAGAAGTTAGGTGAAGATGAAATAGACATTATTGTGGTAAAATGTGACCCAAAACAGATTAAATTCACACTCAGTTCTTCAGCTTTGATTCTAGCCACTTAGGCAATAAGGTGTGAACATTCCTTTGCATATCAGCTATTATCATATCTAATTCTYAAGATAGATTTCTATTTTTATTCTTTTATTGAAATCTATTGAAGGGGCTGCATACTGAGTATTTTTATAAAGATAACAGACTATTTAACTATATTCAGTCTGGTTTTGCGGCCCCATTGGCATTAAATATTTACCTTGCTCTTCTGAAAATTCAACATTTTAATGAACACATTCATGTTTTTCCTGACAACTCCCACTGTCTTACATCATACAGTTCAAAAGTAGTAGCAAAGGTTAGTGTTTCCCCCATCATATGGAAAATTATACTCATTTCAGAAAAGCTGATGCAGAAATGATGTTTTGTATAATTAGGTCTCAAGTGACTTTAAAACACACACAAAATTCCCCCCAAAAAAACAAAATAGCACGACAGATTAAAAAATTATTTCTTCCCAATTTTAAAATGCATACCAGAATTCCCTCTTCAAAGTGGTTTCAGGTTTGATTATTTCGATATAGCCATTTTGAAGGAATAACCAGGTCTAAGAATCCCCTTTKCTCTCTCTACAGGAGTAGACACCCTGTGCTAGACTCAGTTTCAGAGAAAGAGGCTTCTACAATCCTCAGGTAGGTGAGAGGGGAGCAGATGTGAAGAATATTGCCTGAGCAAATGCCACCCCTCACATTATGTACAACTTTGCTACTCACAAAATGTTAGTTCAGACTACACCTAGATTTTTTAAATTGTCTTCCTGAACCAAAGAGTTAGAGGTGATTTGCACAGATGGAGACCAAGAAATAGAACACAGCTCGAGATATGACCTTAAACAAAGCTGGTTGAAGCTTTCAAAACCCAATGAAAAAAGCCCAAAACAAGCAGAACTGGAATTTCAGTACAAATATCACATAGAGATAATAGAACTCATCATTACATGAAAATATTGTGTGTGGGTAGAGACAAAGGGTAGCGTACAATGCGGAGGGTTCTGCTTTAATTTTTGTTTTCCTGCACTGGGGCAGTAAAACATGTACAAACAAATACACATTCCAGATGGCTAAGGCAAGCATACTTATTCCTAATAGATTCAAGGCATTGTTTAGTACCAGCCTCACTCTTGTGGAAGCAGAGTTATCCCTGCAATACTGCTAAGGTCAGTGAAAGCACAAGGTGCCTGCTGTGCAAGTATCACTGCACAATTGGAATGGCCCAGGAGATGCATGCTAGGTAAGTGTCCCTGTCCACATAAAGCCATCTCTGTTGATTATTTGTGCTTGCGTAGACATTAGAAGACCTTAAATAAAGCAAAAGTACAAGGAAATTGAGCAATAATTGAGCATAACTAATTCATATACAGACAACCTATCCATCGTAGTTTTGTCAAATCTTGCCATCTGTTGCATATGCTGTAAGTAGCAGAAAGAAAAAAAAGAGGCTGATTTTTCCCTTAGAGTGATCAAACTCTGCTGAATTCTTTTATCTGCTTTCAGATTGTAATACACAGAAGTTCATTGACTTAAGGCCATTTTGCAAGTTTCTGACAGCCAAGAAACAATGAAAAAAAAGATTATAATCTGAAAGGATGCCAAGCATTTGAAAACAATTTAAGAAAATAAAATGCCTCCTTTCTTTTCATTTTTTTTCCAAATCTGTTTCAAACCATGCTATATTAAGAAACAAGGAGATTGTAAAACTCTTAGTAGCATTTTTTATATTTGGTGGCAGAAAACATATCTCTTTAGTAAGCAGTCAAATAAAAGAAGAGAAGTTAGCTATCAAGTCTCCCATATTCAAAAAGAAAAAAATCCCAGTATAGTGATGTCTTTATATCTTTTACATTATTTTTTTTTTAATTGCTGACAGTAAGGAGTCACTTTAGGCTAACCTCAAAATAAACACTAAATCTATTTACAACTTTATACAAACTGAAACGAAATAAGCATGTTGCCATGGTTTTCCTGTACTTTGGAATTACTTCAAAATCCTTCACTAAACACATAAATATTTCTCTAATGTTTGTTCATATACACATATGTATGTATGTGTACACACATAAATACAGACACAAAAATATTAAAAGTCATTATTATGAATGCAGGTGACTTAATGTAACAGACATGCAGGAAGAAATGTTTCTTTTAACCTTTCCTTCCACCAGATGCCTGGGAAAACCAAACCTGATAAGGGAAGAGCACGAGATAAAATGTTATTAACTTTTATGTGGAAGTAAAGGGTTAGAGTTTTAAGATGAGCATTCAGGAATTAGATGTTGMGACATACATTTCTGTCTTTCTCTATACCATCTTTTGACTCAATAAATAACTAATGAGCAGATGGAATTAGAAAGAATCACAAACTGAGGAAGAGCATTATTGTACCAATGAGAATGGCTCCCACACCGTTCACAGTTATGCCCCTGTCCATGCTGGGTGAGGTGAGTCAGCTTTTAGGTCTCAAATTCTGGCACTACCAATAAACAAGCATATCTGTTTACAGAACCAGATTATATTCACAGTGTCTGTTTTTTGGTCCCTACTTCTCCGGTAACTGATCAGTGAAAAGCTGTAAATAAAACCATCTGCTGATGTCAATACTTTTTTCTCAACCAGGTAATCGCTTTCGCTGCATTAATTGCTCATTTCCGTCYAAAGTAATTTTTCAAGGGGATTGAGGGGGTTGGGGTGGGAAGCTCAACAAGTTTTGGCTTCTAATTTCCTTTACAAAGAGCAAAAGCCTGTTTTGGGCAAGGTAATMTACCATGACATTTCCATTTACAACCAGCTGAACAAGCTATTAGGTGTACAGTGTTAAAGTTTTATAGGCCTTGGTTTCACAAGGAGCTTAAAGGCAGACTCAATCTCTTCAGCCTTGTGTTAAAACAGCCACATTGTAGCCTGAAACAACTGGTGGCTCCAGTTAATTTTAGCAGATTCATGACACATTATAATGCAGCTGCACTCCTATTAAGTCAGAATGGGATTTTCAATTATGCTAAACCATTTTTATTGATCAACTTTCGTTTCTGAAAGAAAATGTTTTTTTCCAGGAGTAAACAAGGTCTTTATGCAAGAGAGCACACCCAATGTCAGCCTCTAGGAAAAGTTGGTATTTTTAACACCATCTCTCAGCATTAACATAAACAATGTCTCCCAGCAAGCTCTTCCTAACCAGACTGGAGGGTTGCATACTTGAGGCATCTTGAAGGTTAGGCTAGCTTCTGTTTTTCCAAGATGTTTGAAACTGACACATTACACTTGTCTGTCTACACAGATATTAAAGTCTGCTATCACATTTGACATACCACAGAAKTTTTTTTTGAAGTCGTACCTGCTGTAGCCATAGCCAACAGGTAAGTAGGCACAATCTACACAGCATGATACATTTATACCAATGGCCCTGAGAGCACAAATGGTTATCTGCTATGCAGTTTTGTTTATACACACATATTTATACATTTAAAAAATTCTGAATAAGGCTCTCTCAAAAAAGAAAACTGTCTGCTTGAACARCTTTTCTGAGACAGTGGGCAAAACTACAAATACATCCACCTTATTTCAGTCACCAATGCTGTTATAACAATTCCTAATACAACATTACTGTACTCATCACCTTCTCATATTTTAAAGTAATTTTTCTACTAGATCAGCAATGACTTAGATTGAAAAGAATCTATATTTTTCAGTAAAGGAAAAATGCAGGACTTTCTTTTCAAAGAAAAGAGACTCTTCCTATAATATCTCCTCAAGGATTAATGTGTGTATGCAATACATATTTTACTTCATAGCATTTTTGTTGTGCCAGCAAAGCTGCCCTTAAAATATATTTTACTAAGAAATACCTTCAAGGCATTGGGTTCCTTGTAGTATAATTCATACACTTCAAAAGAATTACATTCAGGATGGATGTGGTCCACAGTATCTGCCACTGGCATTGTTTACCTCCAGGTGGAATTGTATTCCCTGATCTCTGAAGAGCAACATAACAGTAATGCAACATATGTTAAATCAGGTCATTTGGCCTCTACCTGTACTTTAAATGATAATTCATCAGGAAATTACTTAAAATACYCTTAAAATGACTAGGTGCACAAATTAGTAAACTTTTCTATGTTAAATAAATATGAATTTTGATAGCYGTGAAAAACAAAAAAAAARAATCACTGCTTTCTTGCTGTCCCACTGTTTTATCATTTCAGGTCTTGTATTTTCCTGTTTGCTATTTTCTAATACATCTCAACGTGTGCAAATACATCAAAATATACTCCAATGTTAATATTTGCTATTCTTTCTAAGAATTTTGAAGGATTTTATATATTTTCATATATTTCGCTTTATATTCTTCCTAAACAGTCTATTATATCTACTTTTCCCAGAAGACAGAAGCAGTTACACATTAGTAGAACCACATTACTGCTGTACTAATTGTCCAAGGATCAGGAAAATCATAACGTGTAAAATACATGCTGATGGTTCTTGCTAGTGTTACTTTATTTTAATTACTAAGACATTTCTTAACACAGGAGTTGTGAAAAAGGAGGCTGCATCAAGAATTTAATACAATTCTCACTTCTATTTTTAATTCTATAAATTAGGAAGGTGTAGTTGCCAGGGATTTATTTCTTATCCCACTGGGAGACTCATTGCATTGAGTCATCCTTACAAAAAATCACACAAATACCAGAGCCAGGGAAAGGGAGGAGACAGTAATTTTCAAGTATGATTGGTGGTCAAATTAAGGCATCTGGAAGGAGCAAGGATTAGTCTATCACAGTTGTAACATGGAACTTCCCCCTGAAACAGCCTGAAAGTAATAAAGACAAACTGTTACAAACAGAAGCAAAGGAGAATGAATGACCAGAAATTTGTTTGGTTTCCTAAAAAACTATTTCAAAGGGAATGGGGGTGCAAGGAAGAGTCGGAGGATTGTAAA
>NW_026623546.1:337008-360208 GCF_030028575.1 Malurus melanocephalus
ATGAAAAGGTTCTCTGAGTAGGTCAGATTATGAGAAATCTTCATAGTAAAACCATGTCCTTGGTCTTGTTTGTTGCTTAATGATTTATTTCCCTCAAGGATGGGATCTCATTTTTTAAAATTTTTCYCCCTATCCTTTTAGAAACAATCAATTTATAGTCTTTTCTTCCTCCTTTAATGACTTTTAGGGAATTAACATATGAGGTTTAAAATTAGTTTGAGCTGGATGCATAAAGGGCCATTAGATATTATCTGAAGTATTTTCAGTTATCTTCTCTTCCAGCTGTAATCTGCTAATTAAAATGGAAAACAAAACAAACAAACAAAAAACTAATTTAGCTTGAAATATAAATCTTGATACATAACTGGCCRACAAAAATCAAAGTCTGTGTTTTCCTGGTTGCAACACATGCAAGGAACGAGGTGGGAACTACAGGCCCAGGCAGTTCAGGTTGACTTTTGGCACAGAGCTCTTATGTCCAATGTTAGCTAATTGTGCAATAAAAACAATAGGAACTAGGGGGATGGGGGTTTTATTGCTTTTAAGGGAGCCAAAATTCTCTCACCCATGCCTCTAACAGGACATGAGGCTTCCAGCCCATGTGCTGTTGGGCACAATACTGTGCAAACCTTTCACTCAGACTTCAATCCCTACTTGGAGCCTGCTGCTTTAAAGAAACAGTGTTTGACACATGTCAGCTCTCCTCGGAGAAAAAAGGATGATGACAAGAGATTAATAGCTTTAGACCTTTACCAACAACTCCAAAGTGTTTGTGGCTTGCAATTATCTTGAAAAGTGTGATCTAGAAAGGGCACTATGATGTTAATCATGCCAATACTTCAGGGCTCTCTCTCTCTCTATCAAAGCTACAGTCACTCCTTGGATCACTCCAGCATGGCATGAACAATCCAAATACACATAAAAACAGCAGCATCACACTGCCTCACAGAAGCAGAAAACCAATAGTGCTGAACAACTTATTATTCAACAGTAATYGCAAAATCATTTTAAAATGAAACCAGAATTGCTGCAGCTATTCTTGAGTTTCTCTGGTTCTCTTTATTCAATTCCTGTGGTTATCCAGGAAGCATTAGAGTAACAATAGACATAAGAAATTAAGTGAGTGAGGCTTTTTCATGTTCTACGGGAGGTGAAAGCATCTAAATATGCTCAGCAGATGTGGCTGACACAGTGTCACTGTATCYGGATGTAACTTCTTAAATCACAGAAAAAAGAGTAAAATATAGCCCTAAGGACATGGTATAAAAGTTATTCAGTCAGATACATGCACTACAGTTGCAGTGTAGCTGTAAATTCACAACTACCAGAATGCCTTTCAGTCAAAGTACAGTCCCAAACACACCTGACAAGACTCTAACCACCCTCACAACGGCATGTAAATTTTTTTGTAAGTACTTTATGCTTCATACAAATTAAGCTTATTTACCAAAATAAAGAATCACACAGCTGTGTGGAGAGCACACCAAATATTTACACTGTGTTAAACAATTTCCTCTGGGTGACAGTTGTGGTCAGTGAACTACAATAGCTAATCTGCTATGAAGATTTTTTTATGCCCCAATGGATGACAAGCTGACTACASCTAGTCCTCCAGTAGAACTTGATAGAAACAGAAGAGCAGCTGCTACCAGGTTAAAAAAGCATTCCTTGAATGTACAAAAAGTATGTTTTCCTGAGAAACAGTCTCCAAATTCAAGTATATCTGATATTGCAACAGAATGCAATCTTAAAAAGTAACAGGCAACTTTTCCTACTTCAATATTTCTCATTTAAGTATCATAGACAGCTGTATTTTCTGTTGTTTAGACATCATTTTGCACTCCTGCTTGACAAAACAAAATCAATGATGCTTCACTAGAATGAGAAAAGATTTCCACTCTACTGCAAAAGACAGTCAAACACAACTTTCTCCATTAGTTTGTGAGTTAAACATACAAAAGTGAGTCCAAACACCCTAAGTGTCAAAGCTAAGGTTATATTCCATTTCCCACAGATTTTCCTCATTTTCCATACACGGTTATATAAATGTATTTTAAAAYATTTCAGGAAAATACTGTTGTGGTTTAACTGTGGTTTCAGGCAGCTGAACATCACACAGCCACTCACTCACAGCCCRCCAGTGGATGGGGTAAAGGATCAGAAGAAAAGGTTGAGATATAAGAGTTTAATAGAACAAAAGAGRTAGGAGAAATTAATAATAATGATGATGATAATAGACAAAACAAGTGATGCACAATGCAGATGCCAACCAACCACTGACTGATGTTTAACCAAGCCCTGAGCAATGGGCTGCCATCCCCTGGCCAAATTTCCCCAGTTTTACTGTTCAGCCTGACATCATACAGCGTGGGATATCCCTTCCATCATTTAGGGTCAGCTGCCCTTAGCTGTGTTCCTTCCCCACCCCTTGTGCATCCCCACCCTAGTGGGGTGGTGTGAGGGGCTGAAAAATCTGACKTAGTGTTAGCACTGCTCAGGAACAACAAACACACCAGCGTGTTAWCAACATTTTTCTCATCCCAAATCCAAAACACAACACTATATTAACTGCTGGGTAGAAAATTAATTCCATCCAAGCCAGAACCATGACTAATCCATAAAGCAAAATGGAAATATATAAGAAAAAAAAATCCCATCAACAGGAGGACCCATGAAAAGGAACTCTAAAAATAATATAAGTATACAGAGTATCTGTCACTGTTATAATCCACTGAAATTAAAAAGGCAGATTACACAGGTTGATCTGTATGCTGTAAATTTTATCACATTCCTCAACAATTCCATTTTCTCATGACCACTTAGTTTGTATAATTCATTATTTTGCACCTTAGACACTTAAAGTTCTTCCAAGAGAAGAAAATAAAGAGACATAAAAGCACTAAATGGAATTTATTCATTCACCTGTAAAGTAAAACTAATGTTTGAAATCCATTTTGATATTTGTGACCTAAATTGCTATTAACAGTGTTTTGTAGTGACTTCAGTGAATAGCCACAGCCTGAACACAGGTAGTTATAAGCATGAAGGTATCTAAATTCTTCCTGTGTTCTGCCTTTAGGATTTGGGATTAAGGATGAAGTGTCACACAAACACCATCCTTTTCATCTGTCTATTAAATTGTTAGACATACAATGCCATGGATTACCACTTGAATTGCCATTGAATCCTTWCCTGCCCAAAGAGACACATATTGACACTTCTAAACTTCAAGAGTACTCTCACTGTTACAAAGTCTGAGACATAATCTCTGCTCACACCTATCTGCTTTCCAGGAAACATAAAATCGTTAGGGGAAACAGGGGAATTGAGCTATGCCCTAGTTATAAGACCTATTTAAATTCTTTTTGGGGAACATAAAGATCAAATACATATATATATATATATTTTTTTTTTTCATAAATTTAAATCAAGCATTCATTGAAAGAAGGTCTGGGATCCAGGTCTCCTAGCCAAACCTACTAGCATCTCTCTTTGAAGCAATAATGTCCCAAAATACATCAATGTGACGAGGACTATGAAGATAACTCTGAAGATGGTGTTAGTCCTAAAGACCTGCAGTCCACCCAAACAATACAAATCAAAGACATGACTTCTTCCAATTTGTGTGATATATTCTAAGAAACAGTACTTCACTGAGCTTCTCAAGTATGGTTTAAACACAGCAACATAGCTGTTAGTTGTGATCCTTATTAATAGAGTACGTTTTGTTGTTTTACAGAAATGGCAATATGCCACCACTTATATCAATGCTGGCTAAGACTTGCAAATCCTTGGGCTAATTTACTCTGACCTTATCTTTATTGATTACACTAGAAACTGTGGGGGTTTACTGTGCTGAACATAGCAAATACCATTTCCAAGTTACTGTCCTTTTTTGTTCATGAGGATAATAATAAGCTCCCCAATTCATAGGAATGTATTTTCTTGTATACTTTGTTTATATTTCTGAAATATTTTTATGACAATGGGATCAAATTCAACAKTTACTGAAGTTCACAGAAGACTCTCCATTCTGTTCTACTGGGTGATGTTAACACCTACACTCAATTTACTAATGTTAACTGCAATGGTCCAGTTTGACAAGATCCATAAACATGAACCAAGCTTTAAAAGTCATTGGYTCCCTCAGTGTTTCAAAATATTTAAGTAAGTATATTTTTAAGTGAATCTGACTTGAATTATGTGAGAAGTATTATATTGTATCTTGGATATTCTGCGGCCTGTAACACTGCATACCATCACACAACTGGTTCCAACTCATCTCTGCCACTGCATCAGTCTGCAMATGGGTCATATCCTAGAAAAGAATCTTTTACTAAACACAGGTCCTTTTCTAGGATGCCTGGGAAAGTACAGCATTTCATGATGTTTTGTGATAGAACACAGACTAGAAAGGTTAGTAACAAACTGTAAGATACATAAATTAATGATCAGGTAAATCTTACATACGAGAAGCAGCAATAAATACTTATTTGGTTATTTAAGAATTKTTAGTTCAATTAACCCATATTTCATTTTGAAAAGTATAAATRAGAAATTCATGGGTTTGAATACATTTTATTTCTTTCTCTGGAGAAAGTCTAAAGCCATATGTTTCTTGTTTCTGCATCTATTGTTAAAACTTTTCATTGCTCTACAACCTTTCACATATATCACAGCCACAACACTTCTGTTTCAGAAATTTTCAGATTATTTTTATTCCAAACCTCAAAACAAACTTGATTTGGAATTCTTGCAAWAGTCTTGGTGAAAAACATTTGCTTATTTTTCACGTTCAGATGAGATTTRGCAACCAAAGTGTTTTGTGAACAGGGCAGTGTAACTTCACACTACTGTAAAAAGGCAAGTACTGTACTTCATTTAAYTGGATTTAACCTTTATTTTAGGATTATATTTTCAGAGATTTAATCAAGATTTTTTTTTTCTAATATATATACTATAATTCTTAAAAGGTGTACCCAATCCATGGAACTTTATCATAGCTGTTGCCCTTGCAGAATAATATGTTCTCACTAGAGGTCTTCAATACCTTTTAGCAGTATTTAGAATTAGCAGATTTGAAGAAAATTTGGTCTTTACATTGCCATGCATTGCCCTGACAAAAATGTTTATTCATTATATGATCACTTTTAAGTCAAAATACATGTGGAGAGTTATAATTGTAAAAGGTGGTTTTTATTTGTTTGGGTTTCTTTGGGGTTTTGGAGAATTTTTTTAAACAATGATGTAAAAATATTATAGGTCCTTAAGTGAGTTTTATGATCAGTTTTTGCCATTTTGGCTGAGCAATATTAATAAAACAAAGGAAAATCTTACCTAAGCACTGTCTGTGATCATAATATATATGTGAATAAAACCTAGAGTTTATGGATTCTTACTGACAAAGAAGTTTATTTTTTGAGAGATACTATATTCAGATTTGCTAAAAAAGTGAGACCCAAAACCAGAAAACCCTTTGGGTTTTTTTTTCCTCCCTCTCCTGCCCAGCTGTGGCACAGGGGAGTGGGGTGGGTAGCTGTTGTGAGTGCCTGGCATCTGGCCAGGGTCAAACCACAACAGTTGCTTAYATTGACTTCTAATACCAAATAATTAATGGAAAATACAATATTAATGTTCAGAAACACTTGTATATGTATAAAATTAATGCTCTTTTTTCTCCCACTTTTATATACATTTAAGAAATTGTCAGATTAAGATATTGCAGCTTTAGTTTGTATCGACACAATGGAGTAAGAGGACAACACAGAAGAAGAATGGAGACTAAGAAGATTGTACCCYCTTTTCTTCTTAAAATAGTTCTGAAAATTCTGGTTTCAGTTTCCAGCTGGACCATTGTACTTTGAGTTTTTCCTCTAAATACTACAAAGCCAATAGAAAAATAAAGTGTGTGGCACAGCTATGAACTGCTCCCCTCGGTGAGCACATCTGTGAGCAAACCAACATTCAATACATCCTGTGACTAAACCTTGGAGATYACACCCTCCTCTCATCACAATTTCCCTCAAATGCAGATTTGGATACTTAAAGCCACAAACAGCTTCASTGAATAATATATTACCAGGAGACATAATAATTCATCATGAGCAAGGACTATGTACGGTGCTGTAAAAAATTCTACTTGTTAGTATTTCCATTGATTTCTTTAATAAAAGTCAGATCTGATTACAAATCATCTTTAASTACTATTATAAAAATAAAAATATTTTAACTAATATTCATAAAATCTTCAGGGCACATAAAAAGCCAAACTTCTCACTCCAGTTAGTTGAGCAACGGCAACAGTTATTTCTGCTTTTAGAATTTTTAWTTTTTTTTTTAGTAAAAGTTCACTTTATTTGGTACAGGAATACTTTAGATTCTAAAGCCTGWTATAAACGGATTTATTTATCCAAAGAAATCTCAAGTAGGGAGTGAGAAGCAGAACTCTAAAGAAGAAAACTCAAATTTTATGCTTTTTTAAAAGTCTCTTTTGACTATGCAATTTATCTGAATAAATTGAGGGGGCAAAAAGCCATGGCTTAACWTTTCTTCAAATCTGAAACACTTTCAAATGGATGCTGAGAAGTGATGGCAATCTCAGTTTCCATTCTAAACAAATAAGTAAAATACAGAGCATAGATTTGGATAGAAGGCATTTTCTTAATTAAAAAAGAGTTTCATTTTTAATAACTGAACTCCCCCTCCCATAATAAAAAAATTCAAAAGGTCAACTGAGCTCTTTCAAACTATAACAGATGATGCTATACAAACTATTTTTCTTTCTTCTGGTGGATACAAACGAAATGAGGTCCTTGTCCTGTGAAACACTATTCACATTCTAAATGGAGCATAGTACTCCCAATTCCCATYGACTTCAAGTGCTCATGTTAAGTATTATTTGTTGCGCAGAAACATTTTTCTGTCTCAGGAGGTTTAAGCTCCACTCGAATGAATAATATCCATTTTCCCATGCAACTGATAGATTCAGGGAAAACTGTTCTTCATGCAAATTAGGTTACACCACGAATAGAATTAACCTAAAACAAAGGTATAAAAAAGTAATAGAAAGCTTCTYTTTCATCACTAGTTCAAGTAGAGAGGTGGGAAAATGATTCTGTTCCCTGGGTGAACTTCATTTCTTAATTTGGCTGCACTAAAAAACTTAACACAAACTGTAGATCTTAATGTCATACACAGAAAATCCTTGAAGTTACTTCCCTCTTTATTTCAGAGTAGCAACAAAAGAAAGCAACTTAAATATGTATTCARGCATCTCCTACTAGCAGTACAATTTCTGGCTTCATTACAACCTTTGTTTTCTTGTAGGCAGCAAATTGAAAATACAGAACCAGAATGCAGGGGAACTGCTGATAGATACAACAGTTCCTAAAATAACCAGTCCATTTCCACACAACCTGAGGGACTCTCCAACTCTTTTTAACTGCAATGGGCTTATAGTTCTACAGCACAAATAAACACATCTGCATCCATTTTCCAGTGTAACTGAGCAATACTCCACATATTCTTCTCTCACCCTAGTGAGTGGAGGGGAGAAAACCACTTTGCTCAGTCTTTGGAGGAATTCAAAGTCAGTGGCAAACAGAGGAAATCAAATTGTCCATAAGAAGGTAAAACATTACCCTTAGCCCACTCTGCCACCATCACTCCACCAGAAGTAGCTCATCCTAGTAAAAGTGGAGATTAATGGCAAATAGAATAATGGCAGAATGAATGTTACATATTTGCATATTTTCCATACTACTTCCATCATTATCCAGTATCACTTCCCTCATAGCACATAAATTTGATCCAAGTCTATTTGCATAAAAAAGACGCTTCTGCTCCCTTTTCTGACGGTTTAGGAATGACTTATTCTGTCAAGTGYGTGATTGATTGTCCCATTTTACTCATCTTGCATGGCACAGCTACATACAGCACTAATTATGACTATATTCTACCTAGCAAGAGATGATGAGGCAGAATTAAAGATGATGCTCYGCAAAAAGTCTGTGAAGAAGTGCAACCTAAGAGTTCTTTCTTAATTCTTTTTATCTGTATCCAGKGCAGGTGTGTCCTAATTGGCATACTAAATTCAATTAAGAGGTTAGGAAACATGCCTGCCTGCAGTTAAAACACACAAGGAAGGAYATGCATCATGTCTTTGTGTCCTCTCTGCACAGTACTGAAGAATTCAACCTACATTCGACAATGTGGGGAACGTGGGAAGAGAGGGGGGGAAGAAAACGAAAGAGAAAAAATGGCACAAAAAAAATCCAAGAGAAAGTTTTAAATGGCATGTTAAATCGCAGAGTATCAGCTAAAAACAGCACTGTCTTTCAAAAATATTTCTTTTTTGTACTGCTGATTAATTTCTCATGTGGAATATTTATCAATGTATCTTTAGACATAAATAGGTTATTGAGGTAATTGATCTCAATACAGAAAAAGTGTCATTTCATGTGACTTACTAATCCATTAACATGGCTTGCTTCTGAGTGGAAAAGTTACTGTAAGATCTGCTTGAACCACAAAGTATTCTTCAGATGCTTCCTCTCTTCTCCCAAGAGTTCCTTCTTTACTTGCACATCTCCATATGCACAATATTATAGAAGTTAATAAAGATGGATATGGACGTATTGTTTTCTCATTACTATGACCACAATGTTTGCTAAAATACTATTCTATTATTATCTTAAAAGCAAAACAAGTATTAGCCTAAAAAAAGCTTCTACAAGTGCACAYAGTACCAGGGAGAAGACACCCTTTATCCATCAGGATACAGTTTGGCAGACCTAGCAGTAATTTATGGGAACTTTTCAAATGTGTAACTACTAAATCACATCCAGCCTGTATGAACCTGATCCTGAACTCTGTTTAAAATTTCAGGTTTAAACTMTCCTTTGTCATAAATATAGCATAGTCATCATCACTGAAATATTCAAAGGTATTTCTCAAGAGAGGCTTTTTTAAGTGACCTACATTAGATGCAGTTTGGAGTGATGTTCATCATAAATTAATTATTGACTACAGTACAGGTGAACATATTTATCATATTTTCTCTTTACATTGMTATATTGATATACATTTGTATACTTCAGTCTCCAGGTATAAGATATGTTTTAAGAACTGGATAGCATCACATGAGACTGGAGCACTGAATGTGCTGTGRGGGAGGAAGTTATTTTTCTGAAGTGCTGTAGGTTTCTGCAGAGGGTAGGAACTGTGCTAGACCAGAAGGTCATTTGGATTATACAACTGTTTCAGTTAATAGCACAGTACACATATTTTGGGTATCATTTTCACAACATGAAAGCCAGAGGTCTTCAGGTATTTGCACAAACCATTTAAAAAATGGTTCAGGAGTTTTTAGTATCTA
Organism: Malurus melanocephalus; assembly: GCF_030028575.1. Classification (NCBI taxonomy): domain Eukaryota; kingdom Metazoa; phylum Chordata; class Aves; order Passeriformes; family Maluridae; genus Malurus; species Malurus melanocephalus. Next base: position 346,385 of record NW_026623546.1, read on the forward strand.
TCAGTGCAAAAATTTCCTCAATTAAAWTGTTTTTACTGCATTTACAAAAAAMRGTGGATTGACCTTGGTTCTCAGTTCCATGAAAATCATGCAGTTATGCTGCACTTCCAGGAATCACTAGAATAAAGAGAATGGGCCAATCAAAACATGGTTATCATCTTAGGCACTAGGAGCACTTATTATCTGTGTGMAAATCCTTTCATTGATAATATTTAACAATTTTGTTATTAACTTTTCTCATTAGTATTCTAAATAAATGACAGCGAACTTCAAAGTATGGCATAGACTGATGATAGGAGAATTATGTGTTGGACCAGTACTTTATCTCTATGTCAGAAACATATTCCAGTATTAGACTCTGGAGGATTCAAGACTGAATAAAACTGAGATAGAATAACAATATAAATGAGAGGTGGTGGGAAGGGAGTATGGGAGAGGGCAAAAGAMTTTGAAAGACTTGTGAAAAGGTAGGGATTAAAAATGGTGCAACAAAAAGTAACTGGACAGATCAAGAAGCAAAAGCTCTCCAGACTGTGCAGGCAAGATTAGGAAAACTGAGCCAGTTTATTTACTGAGAATTACTGCACATTTAAAATCCAAGGAGTGAATAAGGTTAAAGACAGTGCAGCACTGCCAGGCCATGAGAGAGTGGACAAAGAATTTAGAATTGAGAAAGTCAGGCAAGATTTTTTTTTATTTTTTTTTAAGGTAAGGTACATCTCTTTGTATTAATATCTAGAAACAAAAGCCCTGTCATCAAATATATAGCAATGGACCAAGACCATGTAAAGACAGCATTTGGACCTTGTCCCCAGACTGATCACAGGCAAGCTTCAATTGCTGGAAAAGTTTTTCTATAAATAGCACTATGCCACATTTCATATTTGAAATTAATCCTGATGGCAATGCATCATATAAAAGGTTCAAGGAACAGCAAAAAATAGCTTTTTGTAAGTACATAATAAGGAAAGAAGTTGTTAACTCTTTTTATAACTAATGTTTCTATAGAATTAAAACTCCTTAAGCTTACTTTTATATATTAGTACACTCAATTTTTTTTTTTTCTGTTAAACGGTAATGCAAAATGTTTGTTTCCTTCTCAGCTCCTCCCACCATTTTTCCAAAATTCTTTGCTGAATGTCTTTATACCACATTTGCCTGCCTTTCAAAACATTCTTGTGAAAAAAGGAACTGTAATAAGCACATGCAGAGCTCTGACCATTTAGATAGCTGATRTAATAGACTGCTACCAGTCTTCCCAACTTGCAAAATAAACCAATATTTTTTCCTGTCAGTGTGAAATCACAAGCACACACAATGTGAACTAGAAATTCAATAATAATATTTTATATACTGCATACAGTTTACACACAGAATTTGAAAGAAGCAAAGGAAAATAAAGGATAGGGTAACGAAAGAATATTGCCCCACTGAAGATCTCACTTGGGAATACCAAGTTTTTACACCATACAAATAGTTTATTTTATGTTGCAGAGATAGAATCATACCTAAATAAGTTTGGCCACTGGACATCAGTAGATGCAGATCAGTGGGCAATAAGACCCACATGAGATCCCTTAACCTAGCAGAAAACTCAATGCAAGCTTAAAAATTTACAATTAGAGTTAGCCTGCAGAAATGAAAACAAGGCAATAAAAAGAATAATTTCCCCCTTTGTCAGCTGGTGCAAAAGACAAAAGCAATTGGTTTCCACCAGTTCTCAGAAGTAAAAGAATTTCTTTTGACTAGTGTCTCTGACACTACCAGGCAATCAAAGGGCAAAGGAAGTAAGTGCAGCTGAAACGATCACACTGAAAATAACATTGTCTACAGCTTCAAAGGGCATTGYTGGAGAAAGTAACACTTGGGTGTTAAACACAGTTTTTTTGCTTGTAACACTCCTAACATACTCCGSAGCTGTGTAAACCAGCCAAACTCAGCATATTCTACTGGAACTAAAATTGGCTTAATTAGATTAATTAATTTAATTAAATTAAAATACTTTTGCTGCCTTCCTGATCATGTCAGATTTTTTAAAAAAATCAAACAAATATATAAAAAAAAAAAAAAATAAAAAAAAAAACAAAACCAAACCCAAACTTACAAATTTAAAGAAAAAACCTTCCAGTCAGATAACTGGCTACTATTATACTTGTACAAATTTCCTTTAAAAGTCCAAGGAATATCTCAGATGGCAAGCATAAAGTTGCGAAAGCTTCGGAAACGGGATGAGAAGTTACCTGAGCAAGAAAAAGCCCAAACAATATGTAGTTAATGCATCTGTTGAACCATAGCATATTCAATATCTGGCACTAGAGGCTAAATTTCATTCTTGGAGAAACCTGCCAAAGAGTAGCCCAACAAGTAATACATCAAAAGAGAAGTACAAGTTTTCTGGATGATAGGATGTAAAACTGAAAGAAAAATTCAAGGTACTCCTTAATATGAACAAGAGCACTTTCCCCCACATCTATCTTTACTTCACACCAATAGATTTTGTTCCATTTGTGGTGTGTAATGAAATTTTTGGCATGTCAATGCAATCAGAAGCCATTTGATAACTCTACATTTATTCTCTCATTCAGGAGAGAAATGTGAGAGCATTCAGGTTTTCACCTAAAATCAGATTATATTTTTAGTAAAGGAATTTTATTTTGGACATAAACGTGATACTCATTGCAACAAGGTCTATTTAGAACATGTGGAATTTAAGTTTAAAGAGAAAAACTGAAGAGAGAAAATGCAAATTCTGTAGGGAACAGAGTTATAAACAGAAGGCTTCTTCAGAAGCTATAGAAAAAAACTATAAAATAATAATTTGGATTAATGTTGCAGAAAAGTTTGCTATGCAAACAATACTCTATAACTCTAGAAAACTGAGAAATAATTTATATGAAGAAGTTCTGGTTAATCAGTGCTAATCTGTAAAAGGAATCTTCCAGAAAAAAAGTATTCCCCGCTTCACTTAATCTGAATTATTAGTATAGTAACTATTTTGATGTTATTATGGTGGGAAATTTTGATTCAAATAAATGCCATATATTTTGTGATGAAACAGAGGTTTAAGGAAAAAATTATCAAGTAGCAATCATGCCATCCTAATTTAACAAATTGCTAAAGGGACCTTTAGACAACAGGTTTGTACACACTGTAATACACGCCATTATGTACTTCTTCTAGATCCGTTGTACACAATTAGGCCAATTGGTTTGTTAATTTTTTTTAACTCTCTATTAAAGTTCAAAATTTTATTTTTAGTTCTGTTAAGCTTGGAAATATTTTTATATCAAATTAATTATGCGCTTCACAGAAWGCTACAATCCAGCCTACTGCAGTGTTGTGTCAAAACATTGTTGTTTGTCAAAGTACAAATATAAATCCTGATGAACTCTGTCTGCCTTTTTCAGACAACTCTATAATATCAAAAGGCACTCTGTCAAGAAACACTAAATTTCAATTATTCAATTGATTCCTGAGCATCTGAATTTGATTTTTGTACCCAGAAAACACAAGGTCTGAAAGGTACTGGTTATGGATCAATCTGCTTTGGTGATTTTATTTGCTTTACTCTTCTGTCTGTGGCCAGAACATGTTCACAGGTGTTCTCAGYACTGAGTCAGAGTTGATACAATTCTGTCTTGTTCTGCTCTGGTGTGAACTAGAAATGTACAAATAAAAATATATCCATCTTAAATGAAAGAAATATTCTAAAACAGAAACATAAGGGAAAAGGTAAAGTAAACAAAGGTAAACAATAAATCATAAAAACAAAGTTGCTATACACATCACTTCAGGAGATCAAATCCTTTTCTGTTCCTGGGACAGCTCAGACTGACATTAATCAGAAAAAGTCTGGCCAATTGAAGTCCTGGTTTAAACTGTGCAGTGAACCTCTTTCTGCTCCCTCTGCCTGCAGACAGCAAGTTTGCGAGTTGTTTTATCGTGCACCAGGCTTTCCACACAGCAATGGCCTCTGCCTTTGGGCGAGTCATCTGCCAACTTGCTGATATATCTTGGATGATTTAGCAACATTCTTACATTTCCCATGGGGCTATTAAATCCTATCTGTTTTTCGTAATTCACTTCCTCGTAGCTGGCAGTTTAATTGTTTTACTGCTAAGCTTTTAAGTTTGTCTGCTGCGCCCTGGGAACCCCCCAACACACTCAGTGTTAATGGGCCCCTGCCCAGGCATGCTCGGCCTTTGTAGTTGTTTACATCACTCTCCAATTACCTGCCTGCTTTAAAGATAACGTGTATCAGTCTTGAAACTTCACAGACCTTAAGAGGCGTCTCATCGAAACATGATGCCTCTTCTACAACTCCCTGTTACTATAATGCTTTCTGAAAAGTGAGTCAGAATGATTCACTTTATATCCCCAAAAGAACACCACCTTTCCCTCTCCGTGCAGTTTTGTACATCTAGTTGAAGCTGTTTTTAATAGAAACTTTTCTTTTTAAAGCCAAATTGTGTATGCATTATATCACTGTTCTGAATTGTAGCTTTATTTGTAAAAGGAAAAGATTTATTCTTGTAAGAAGGCACCTAGGGGAAAAATAAAATACCAAATAACAAAATGCCGCAAAACTCAACTCTTCTCTGATTCTACCATGAGACTAGTCATATAGGTTTTATGTATAAGCTTTACACAAAAAATATTAATAAAACTATAACCACCTTATTAAAGTTTGCRTGTTCTAAGTGTGCAATGAAGCCCAAACCTATTCTGGATGTATTCAGTTTGCAAGCAAGCCCTGCTCACATACACAGGAAAGAGAATAAATCCTTGCAGCCAAAATATTTTTACTGCACTAGTCCTAAATCTCTATGCAGCATTTTGTAGTGTCAAAAAAAAAAATGCAAAAATTCAAACAATCAATCCTAATTCATGAATACTTGCTGACCTTTTTTTCTTTTTTTTTTTTTTTTTTTATGTTTGGTCTCTGTGGTATTTCTGTGGCAATAATCCAGCTCAACATACTCTGCCTGAGTGAACAAGCAAATTCATATGATACTTATCTAGTAACAGCCATTTTTGACTGGGCCAAAGGCATAATTGCTGCAATCAGAGAAACCAGGTTAGACTATAACACAATGAATTACAGAATAGTTTGGGTTGGAAGGACCKTAAAGATCATTGATTTCTAACCCCCCTTCCATGAAGAGGGACAGCTTCCACTAGATCACATCGATTAAAGCCCCATCCAWCCTGCCTTGGACACTTTCAGGGATGAGGCAGAAAGGAAAATTTTTACAATAGGCTGGAGGACACAATTATAGAAGGAGAGCTACAAAAAWCCCATAGTATTTTCTGAATTTGCTCCATACTGCATGTTGACTCACTCTCCACTTCTCATTGATGTTCCATTTTGMATTTAATATGAAACTACTATTTTCTGGTAGCAGGTTTTGATGTAGGTTCAGCTAAATTTTATAAGTTTCACAAAACTGACACTGCTCATAACATCTTAGCAGTTATCTAGCAAACTCCTAAAAAATATTGTATAATACCTTGTTGTARCTACTTCTATTTAAAGTTGATACATTAAAATGATAACAGTACACTCAGATGTACAATTTACTTCACGTATATGAAGAAAATATGATATAAAAAATCCAGTCTGAGGAAATRAGCGCTGAATTATAAAGGATTTTTTTGGCTAGTGATTGACCATGTAAAAAGGCACCTCAGTCTTTACAGTTACCCACTACAATACAGAATGTGAAAGCTGTGCAAACCTCAATTAACTCCCAGGGACAAAACTCATGCACATATTTAATAAAATCTGCTTCATTGGTAGATAAATATTAATACCTATTATTTCMATTGTTCTATAGTGAAATTTCTAGGAATTCATCAAGCGTGAATGAACCTTATTATTAAGCCATTTATGTCTTTAATAACAGTACAGGATTATCTAGCATTCTGTTCATGATTTTTCTCCAAAGAAAACTTTTACTTCACCTCAGCCAGTATTATCAAAATTRTTTTTACAATTGGAATTTAAATTGTATAGTTAAGACTGTGGCAATATATCATTAGCATCTCACCTAGCAATGTAATATGTTTTAAAGAATAAATCCTTCTAAACAATGTTGAGAAAGTATAATCACCACTTAAATTTATTTTCAATTATCATTGTCTAATTATCATTAGGAGTAAAATATTTATTCAGGATGTTATTATACATTAAGGTATGAAATCCGTTTTAGAGTCTGCTTTAAGTGCTTTGCATAAAATTAACTTCATAGAGAATTATTGTTTAGCAAGTAAAAAAGAAAAGAACCCTCCTAAAACCAACTAAAAAAMCAAAACTGCAAAGCACTCTGTATCATACACATGATGCCATTTGTAGGAAAAATATTATTTCTCTTTTTCCTCCAGCAAGTTGTATATCACCAATATTCCTTTGTGCACAAAAGGTTCTGCCCTGCAGCCTATCTACTCTCTTATAGTTAACTGTCCCTACAGATTTTTCTGTTTGTGATAAAAAGTGGTTGGTGGAAGTAATTTTACTTATTTGTGGATATAGTATGGTCCAGGTAAAACATATATTGCATTTTGTCCATTCATCTTGATGAACACCTAATCTGGCAAATTGTTCATACCTAATACCTACATCCAGAACTTGAGTGGGTATCTGTGGAAGTGTGGTKTGCTGCAGGTGAGTATCTTAAAAGATAGATCTTGCCAAGAAACCTTGCTGTATCTAATTGTGCTAGGACAAAAGGATGCTTGCAGTGTTAATTCCAACACTGGGCAACTGACCTTTCTTCACACTTGCACCTTCTATTTTTCTTCAAAAMCCCTGAACTATCTCCTTATGTCTTTTGTACTATGGAATATATAAGAGCATTATTTAATTTGGCGGAAGATAATATGCTCCTAGGTTTTGAATAGTGACATCTAGGCAGTTAATTATTACTTGGTACAAACATATTTCCAGTCCTAATGTTTAATTAAGACTGCTTCAGTGTAATGCTCAAGATGTGYTTCCCTAACCTTAAAATAAATTATAACACTTCATGTCCCTTAGCCTAAACCCCAATGCTTCAATGGAGAATTTTTTTCAATATTTAGGAAAAAAAGGTTTTACCTAAAATCAGGAAGTTTAGGTTGTTCTAAAAATACAGTCTTTTCCAGATTTCATATTGATGGATGTATGCTACTTAAGCAAATGTAAACCCTAAACTCCAGCATCCCTTTGAAATATTGGCTGAACAGCAAGAAAATGATAAAGAATGCTTTGTAAAAAATGAAACTGCTTTTAATTTAATAAGTGTTCATGATGAAATAAATAAATACTGCTCTAGTGTTTATAGCAGTCCATTTAGGGATCACTAATTTTATTACTTTAGTTCTCTCTGGCAATTAAGGACTCAGATAGTTATGGCCAGAGTATCAAATAATTGAACTGTTTTCCCTGCTCTAAATTAAGTCATTTTTAATGCAAGAAGAAAAAAACCAATTCAAGCAATGCTGAATTAACCTTGCACATAAATATRTTGTGAGGTTGCCTTCCATTTATTTAGATAAATATTTGTGTTTTAAAATCATTCTATGAAAATTGGTAGAAATTACAATTACACCACRTATAGAGAACTAAGAAACCTCAAACCTTACATTACTTCCCTATTCAGAGGACCTTTCAGAGTTTTCAAACAGAAATGCACCCCCACAACTCCCTTCACCCTTATGTCCATGAATAAGAGTCCTACAAAAGAGAAAGAACAATAGAAGAAATCAATCCACAGCCTTAATAAAGACAGGGACTAGAAAAGAGACCAAGAGATAAATTCCCCTTGTCTGACATTTTCTTGTTTGCCTCATGTCCTTAATGTCTAAGGAACTACACACACACACCACACAAAACTTCCTTGTGTGGTCACAAAAACATCTCTTGAATCAAGATTCGAGAAAGACTTTGTAAGCTACCAGGGGGAGGTGATCACTGTGTAAGCATAATTCAAATTGTTTACTTCAGCAGAAAGAAGCAAACCTGTAATGAACCTTCATCTATCAGATATTAATTATTTTATGGCCTCATGGTGTAGAGCAGATTACTTTACATTATTATGTAGGAAATGGAAAGGTTAAATATTATAATTAATTATCACTTCATCATCTAAGAAAACTAAACCAATGTCAAAGAGTTAATTTTACTTTTGAGAGAGAATTTGAAAGTATCTTGATGAAAAATCAAGAGCTTGTTTTGTAGAATCTGACATCCAGCTTGCTAAAATCAAATACCAGTAGATTGAAAACAGAATTCCTAACCAACATCCTTGATTTTAATTTTTTTTTATTATAAAGAACAAGAATAACACTGGTAGTTTCAGATCCACTAAAAGTGATCTTCAAGACCGGCATTTAGTCCTGAAATTGCTTCAGTTTTCACAGTGCAAGTGAGGCTCTTCCATTGAACACATAATTGATTTACWTCTGCGAAAGCACTCTTGGTTCTCTCCTATATGCTGTATGAAGCAAGGKCTTGCTTTGCATTAGTAGGAACAATTAGATGACATCACTCCTAAATTGTATCCATGAAAGAAATAATTGAGTTAGTTGACATTTATTTTTCTGTAATTGATTGCGTGTTTGAACYCTTACGCAGGTCTGTCGAGGTGTCACCGCAGCCAGCAGCCAAGCACTCACAGCTGCTCACTCACTCCCCCACCAGAGGGGTCAGGGACCAGCAAAAGATCCTAAGCAGCCAAAGCATTTTTGGTTTTATTGTGGTATGAGTACTTTTCTTTGTCCATATTTTAGCTTCATGAGTATTTATTACTCACTGGGTATTTAGTGATGYTAACTTTTTTAAGATAAAGAGAATTGTGTTTTACTTAGGTGTATGGACACCTAGCTGACTACAAAATTAACTTTTTAAGGATGGATATCCATGCACAAATGTCAAAAAGTGCAAATGTGCTATTTTTTTTTTGCTAATATCCGAATGCATCTTTTGCATAGTCATATTCTGTTCTCAAGGTCCTAACTATGCTAYATATTTTGCTTTGTTATGTGTCATCACTTTATCATCTGTACAATGATGCCACCAGTAATACTGACACGTCATATCCAGCAACTGCAAAAGTCCCATGGGTTAGCATTTATAATTAATAAGTTATGAACAGAAGGAAAACTGTACTTTTAACATCCTTCATTTCATTCTTTATTCTCTTTACCCCGTTACTTTTCTAAATATGAAATTGYTTATGGTATCAAAATATCAAAAATGATCTCTTCGACTGTATTGAATGTTTTGTCAATACAGTATTCATTTCCAGAAATGCTCTCTTGTACACTTCGAGTCTCAAAAGACAACCTAAAACTGCTGGCTTTAAAAAGAATGTACACTGAGGACATTCCAAATATTTTGAAAAATTTTAAATAATTTGTAAACTTCCTCACAGACAGATTAAAAACAAACAAAAACCTACTTAATACTTCAGACAAAAAAAAAAAAAAAATCGAATCCTTACAGTCCATCAAAAGACACTAGTATAAGGAAAATATCCAGGTAAATAGAAAAAGAACTAAATATGAATCTGAAAATAATCTCAGCTTTCTATTTCTTTACAGAGTTAAGCTAGTAATGCATGACACCCCAGTTTTTCTCTTTGGCATAAGGTTTTGGTGGGTTGTTAATTTGTTTGTTTAAATTTCATTTGTTGATATTTTGGTTATTTTGTTATATCCACAGTGAGCTCATATTTCAGAACACCCRGAAAACACATTGAGGCAAAAGATAATATATCATGAAACTATCTGTTTTATCAGACCATTAAAATCACAATAAACCTTTGTCAATATAGCCACCTTCAATAYGTTCAAATATCACTTTCTGCTCTTAGCATGACTGACATGTCTGTGACTACAAACATCTCTTGTGACTGCACATGTAATATAATACTATATACATGATGTTAATTCTCATCTAATTGGAGATTTCTTATGTTCKTCAACAAAATAGCAAAAAATGCAGRTGTTTCTGCAAGAAGGGCTGTAATATTGCTGAGACYCACATTGCTCCCTGAAGAAAAGATACATTTCAGAATCATTTCTTTGATCCCTATAAATKACTTCACCAATAAAACCCAGGCACCTGCAGAATAATTCCTTTATTGTCACATCTCATTAGTATACCTGTGAACTTCCATATACTACTCTCAAGGGATCTCATTTTTTTTTCTTGTTTTCAAATGCTTTAAATCAATAGAAGGCTAAAATAAAATTTGGTGGAGGGATCATAAAATTTAGGTGTTAYTTTTATCTAGAAATACAAAATACATTTGATTTGTCATGACTGAGCCTCAAAACAATTCAAAGCCAAATATGCTGACATATTTTACTGATTCATATAAATTTCTTACATGATATAAACCAGGTTTTGCACTCACCTGCCATTTCTCATCATTTATATGTTTTAAATATCTAGACTATATTTCAGTGCATTATGAATGCAGATGTCTTTGTAGCTTTAATTTTTTTTAATTGATTTTTTTGTATTAGATTGGAGCAAAAAAGAAATTATTCAAATATCTAAATGAGGTCTATTTTCCATTGTTTACTTATGGTGTTATATTCCTGGCTAAATGTTTACATACAAAAGTATTAAAATTAATTAAGGAATATGCTGATGGTGATACACAGAAAATAGCTGAAAACATATCCYGAAGAGCCTTATTTTATGTGTTTACTCTGTAAGGTCTAATATTTAATGAATCTGGGGTCAACCTACATCTAATCTGACAATATGGCAGTTTTCCCACAGATTAATATGTTCCCAAAACAAATGAGAGACACCCAAGAATTCCTCATATTAAGCAAAGCTGCAGTATGATTCACTTATATTCGACACTAAAGAAGCCTATACCAGAGGTCATTTTCCTAAGATCAGCCAATCATAAAAGGACTTTCTTAAATGATTTCTTTCTTTGAAAGGCCATTGCAGAATGAGTTAACTTATTTGGCCTTTGTGAATGAGAGTGGCGCTGTTACTCTGTAGCATGTGTACAGAGTTAAGTTATTATAAGTGCTATTTAAACAGGACACAAAGTTGAGAAGGTCCTTGACAAAGCAAGCCAGAAGAAAACGTTAATATGATGTTGGGGTTTAACACCAAATTCAAATTGTATTCAGGGTGTCCACACTGCATCATATGGAATAGTTTGGGTTGGAAAGGAYCTTAAAGGTCATCWAGTTCCAATCACCCTGCCACAGACAGAAACACCTCTCACCAGAYCAGGGTGCTCAAAGCCCCATCCAGCCTGGCCTTGAACATTTCCRAGGATGTAGCATCCACAATTTCTCTGGASAACCTGTTCCAGTACCTCACCTCYCTCATAGTAAARCATTTCTTCCTAACAGCTAATCAAAACCTACTCTCAGTTTAAAACCCTTCCCCCTTGTCCTATTCCTACAYGCYCTTGTGAAAAGTCCCTCTTCAGCCTTCTTGCAGACMCCCTTTAGGAACTGAARGGCAGCAATAAGGTCTACTTGAAGCCTTCTTTTCTCCATTCAGAACAATCCTAACTGTCTCAGCCTGTGCTCATAGGATTGGAATTGGAGCAATTCTCGCTTGGACACCCGAGGTTTCAGTAGGGAAAGGCCCTTTTGAAGGAAATGCTGGAGAAGAAACTCTCATAATGATCCAACAACCTCAGGAATAAGAGAGAGCTTTACTAAGGTAATGTCTCTGACTTTCCATTGCCTTTATAAGGACAAACTATTCCGCAGGTTTGTAGAGCAGAAGGGTGTAAACTGCTTATCCTCAAATGTCTAGAGCACTCACCTTCATTGGAAAAGATTCAGTTTCCAGCCTGTTTCCCTGCATATTTAATGGTCTAAATAAAGGTGGGTCTGAGAACAATATGGTGGTCATGTTTGGTCAGGGGCAGGGTAACCTCAGTTCTAATGCAGAAAGTACAGTTAAATTGCTCTTATCTTGATGACCAGCCCAAATGGAAATGATGGAAGACAAATTCAAAAGGAATTAGAACAAATATAAATGTTCTCTACCAMTAATTATGACACTGGACTAAAAATTCTACTTAAATCAAAAGAAACATGCACACCAAGTATTGTGAGATTCATGATAAAATCTGGGGAGTTGGTAAGGCTGGTTGCAGCACCTGTGAAAGGTTAGTTAGCACATACAGGTATATTACAGAAACTTGTACACACACTACAGACGTAAAATATTTGCATATAAAACAGACAACATGCACTGCTGCAGGCAYACTACAGGTGGTAGGTATTACAGCTATAGTTAATTCTTATCRTGTTAATAATGAATTTACCCATTTATAATTAAACATTCTAATAAATTGAAATTCCTAACCACAGAGAAAAATAAGCTACCCTTTAGATGACTACTGAATTTGTTGCTTACTGCCAAACATCTGTGGCTTTCTGCAGTTGAGGAATATGAAGAATTTATAACTCGGTATTTCTAATGTTCCAAAAATGTTGGCCATTTTTAACTGCAACTGATAGAATTTCCTGTGTTATCTTTGTCCAAATATTGCACAGTTTTATGAAATATAGGTAGAGAAAGCCATTTCAAAATTGTGTCTACCAAGTATTACAAAATGTGTTTCAGATTAATCAGAATTCATCACTTGACTCAAAGTGTTCTATGTTCATTTAGAATTGAAAAATAATGACAACTGTCTAATATAACTCACTTCAGTGTACAAAGACATGAAAGAACAGTGATTGATTTACAAGAGACCTTTCACATTCATCTTTTTTTGCAAAACTTTCTGGCAAAGACAGTGATTTGACTGAGCTAGTTTAAGGGGTAACACAAAAAAAAACATGCATTAACACTACCATTGCTGTAGATAGCCTGCAGGTAAACTGAGGTCTTCCATTCCCAGTTTCATTTGATATCTTTAACTCTCAACGCCGAGGGTAGGATTTTCCAACACTAAGTTCTAGCATTGAAATTATCAAAGCTGTAGTAGTGTTTAGTGTTGCAAATCTCAATCTTGTCAACGTAGTATGCTTCTGTGGCAGTTCTATATCCAATATTATAAGAAATCAAGATTTTGATTATTTGCCTCAGAATTTGTACTGTCTTTTCATAAAACAAAATGGCTTCAGCTGGGCAAATACTGTATGGATAGCAAATATCAAAACAAGTGAGAAAACTTTCATTTGTTTTTATCTTTTGTATCTTCAAGCCTAGGTTCATCCAATATAGAATGTTAATGGAACATGAATATTAGAAAAGGGATGGAATATGACAGTGCATATGGAAAATATTAGGTTTCCTTTTCTATCTGAACTTTGTTTCAACTTAGTACTGACTAGAGTGTTTTAAAGAGTTAGAGCTGAACAGTTAGAAAAGTGACAGTCTTTATGTATTGAGTGTCAGAAGTAATCTGTTATATAGTTCAAAACATTTCACTGCTGTTTATGCTTTTATTTTAATTGTACAGTGGTGTGCACAGAATTTGATTTATGAGTCAAAGGGGTTTTTTTTTATTAAAATGTTTCTATTAAAAATTCTTAATTTTGCCTATAGGAAGCTCTTTTAAAATGTGTAATAACTTTAAAGTGATTTGGTATTCCTTAAAATATTTGGTGACTAGCAACTTTATAATTTTATTCAGATAAAATAAAATTATATTAAACAGTTTCTGATTTTAAGAGCTTTCAATTTGGGGGCAGACCACTTTTGCTAATTTGGGAGCTCAGCTTGATTTCATAGGTTTTCCTAATTCTCMGAATCCCCCTAACGCAATGAATATTTGGAAACGCCTAAGAGTTCTAAAAACCAAGAAAGTCTTAATCTTAAAGTTAAAAGGGAAGGAG
>NW_026623546.1:360226-370932 GCF_030028575.1 Malurus melanocephalus
AAAAAAAAGCCCACAAAATACCAAACCCAAACAAAATGAAATTTTAAAAAAGGGGCAAATTATCACACCAAAACCTTATCAGTAATTTAAAATAATAAAATTAGAGGCTTCTCTTAAACCTCTGTGCTGCAGTATAATAGGTTCTGCATGCAGAATGGTATATCATAAAAAATTAGTTAAAGTCTTGTATTGTASCTTGCTCTTTGAGAAATAATATAATACTTCTTTAAGATCATCAAGTAAACTTTAATAAAAAAAAAAAATCCACAAAATGGGGAGGTATGTGGGCTTTGGGCAACACACAGATCTCTGCCCTTCATATTTCTGAATAACAAAATAGAAAGGATATATCAAACTCTTCACCAAATTTTTAAAACTTACTAAATTTTGGGGCAGTATCTGTATGACAAAGAAGTAATAATTAACTTCAGGAGCTTGGCAGACAGTGAAAACACTATTTGGCAAAATCTGATCAAATTTGTCTAAGAAAAGGCTGAGGGGTGACCTCATCACGGTCTTCAGCTTCCTCAAGAAGGGAAGAGGATAAGATGATACTGAACGCACTAGTGACAGTTTCAGTACACGAGGAAATGGAATGGAGCTGCATCAGGGAAAGTTCCGATTAGTAAAAGGTTCTTCCCATAGAGCAGGTGGGCACTGGAACAGGCTGCCCAGAGAGGTGGTCCAGGCACCAAGCCTGCCAGAGCTCATGGAAGCATCTGGACAGCTCTTAGTCACATGGTTTATTGTTAGGGAGCAGAACTCAATGATCCTTATGGGTACCTTCCAATTCAAGATATTCTATGGCAAACTACAGCTGCTTTGGTAAACTTTTACATTCTTTTTCTCATGTAACTCAAGGACTACATAGAAGAGCTATCTGGAAAAAAAAAAATTATCTGTTTCCCTATGAAATAAGAACATATGGGACGTTTATACTTTTCTGGTTTATGGAGGACTTCCATTATTAAACTGATAAATCTTTATATATTTACAACTTTAGCATGACTGATTAAACCTACCCTATTATATAACATTTAACATTGCTTGTAAGGAAAAAAAAAAATAAAACCATAAAAAAAAAATGTGTGCCAGAGCACATTTAATTTTTTTTTTCTTTCATTGTCTCAACAATATCTGGTATTTGTTACAGCTCTCAGAAGCTTCCTGAACATGGAAAACAGCTATGATTATTTTAAATCACGATAAGAAGGAACAGTTTCATTACATTAGCAGTATAACATAACTCTGTAAACTGTATATCTACAGACAAATGAAACTATGCTATATTTGATAAATGAAGTCACAGTAATTGGTTTCAGGATCTTATTCTGGCTAAGGCATACCCAGCAACACTCTTGGATATGAAATTACATATTTCAAAATGTCAATTTTGTTACAGTTCCACATAGAATGCATACTGATTACTGCTACTTTATAAATACAGGTGGCCTAATAAAATCAAAATAGCTGCATTAAACTACTACAGGTTGTGAATTTTGTCAAACTGCAGTAAAAATAAATAAATAAAAGGATAAACATATAGTATGAAGATTACTAACCTATTACTTTTTCTTTATGAAGAATGAGAAAAAATATTTCTAAACATGTGGAAGATTTCAGTAGGTGTATGACTGAGATCTATTACACCTTTTTACTCTCAAATTTAGAAATAAAACTAGATTTATCTTTAGCCATATCTATGGGGTTAGTTTTTCTGAAAACAGTCGAGAACTCAAKTTTGCTTTTCAGTGTATCCATTGGTGCATATCTTGGGAAGAAAAAAGGGAAACTACTAGAATTAGTAATTATGCAATCTAGATTTAAAATTAAACAAAAAAAAAAAGAAGTAAAACTTTACCATTATTTTATGAGAGGACTTTTATAAGAGGATTAAATATTTTTAATTTTTATAAAAATAAAAGCTCTTTCTTAGAAAACGTCAGCACATTTTTCATACTGTTAACACTTGCTTATGAAAGTAAACTAGTTTTTTATTATTTTAAAATGCCTATAACACACAACTCATTCTGAATTTTTACTTAATGACMTTTGTCCCAATTCTATGGAAACGGCCATTTAAAAAAAAAATTGGGAAAAGAATCAGCAGTATTTTGCATCATTTTGACTTGTGTAACTTTTGGACTAAGATTAGTGGGGTTGAATTTAAGATTTGGTGGGACAAATGCCATTTCTGGAGTGCAACAACAGATGGCTACAGCCTGTTTGGGAGAGATGGGAGGAAGGAGCGATGTAAGGTTTGTCCTCTACAATAAGAGCTGGACTGAGTGTGAAGAGCTGTGTCTGAAGAGCCATGAGCAGGACAAAAGCCTSTGGACAAGAATCAAAGATCAAGGTAACAAAGAGAACCTAATAGCTGGTGTCTGCTGCAGGCCAGCTGATGAAGGGGAGACCATTGRTGAAGCCTTCTTGCTCCTGCTACAGGAGGCATTGCCCTCACAGCTCTTGTATGCCTGAGGGACTTCAGCCACCCCAACATCTGCTGGGAAAGCAGCACAGCGAGCTGCAGCCATCCAGGACAGTCCTGGAATGCAGGGAGGATGACTTCTCGAGCCAGGTAACAGACAGCCCTACCAAAAGGGAGGCAATACTGGATCTGATTCACAACTTAAGCCAGTTCAAAGGGGATATTGAGATGAGAGGCACCCTGGGATGCAGTGATCATGCACTGATGGTGTTTGCAGTCCTGAGGGATATGGGTGAGGCAAAGACTAAAGTTAGGATCCCGAAATTTCTGAAAGGAAACTTCCAAACCTTTAAGGAGAGTGTCAGTAGAATCCCACAGGAGACTGCCTTCAGGGATGAGGGAGTGGAAGAGCCAGCATTCTCAGGAGTAAGAAATCAGGCAAGGAAGGCAAGAGAGTCATATGAAAACTGTGTAAAGGTTTCAAAGAGCAACAAAAGACTTGTGGTTTGACTTGAGAAGGTGAGCCTTTGCTACTATTAGATCCTTAGCCTGAACTGAGATCAGAAAACTCATATTGGTGTTAATTACATCAGTTCCTTTTCCAGTACTAAAACATGCAACACTGATGACAATCATATGTGTATTTTGTCAGGTGGCAGAGATCAAAAATGACCAGGCAAATATTTTGTTGCCATCTGGCCTTGCTACACTGTTCACACAATGGTGGCAACTGCAGTCTGCAGGTTCACAGTGATTTATGGTGCACCCTACCCTTCAGTGCTCACCGTTTTACTGAAGCTAAGCTTAAACTACACCCAAAACACATTGACACTTGCTCATAAAAACATTCTTATATCTATGTCTAGTTTTATTAAATTAATTCTCTAAGTATGAGCATGTAGCACTAAAGCACCAGAATGGACAAAATGTAAAATATAGCACACATAGCTGAGTTCTAGGCCTTATTTATCACCTTTCACAATACAGAGACTAGAAACCCAAGTCCAAGACTGTTTTACTCTATTCCCTTCCAAATTCACACTACTATGACTTTTTTGCTTTTATGATTTCATCAGAAGCAAGCATATCAGATCCTACAGTTAGTTAAAATGGTGACACACCCTTTTTTAATCTTGCAAAAGCATCTCATATTTTATCTTTTCTTCCTTTATTTATTCCACTTATCTTTCTTCATTTACTTTGTTACAAAAGAAGAAAAGGTTTCACCATTTAAATTACTGCTGAAAATTCATTAAGCCAGCATATGTTACTAGCTCTTTTTACACCATATTCATGGTGTAAAACTCAACTCAACTCTGCACAGTTGAGTGAAATTCAATGCATAGAAGGATTTAAATACACTTATTGTTCATAAGAATACTTTTACTGCTTTTACCTGCTGCCACAGTGTACTTGAAGGGTGGGCAGATGCAGAGACAGCTCTTGGTATGTGRCTGGCAGCTGTTCTCTTTCCTAATGAAGAACTACAGAGCACAGTAATAGAATATACAAAATACCTTGATCTAAATGAAAAGCAAAAGATCAAGGAAGCTAAATGAGGAGCTAGCATGAAATACTCCATTATTGCCTGATTCTTCCCTTTCCAGAAGGAGAGTGACTAAGCTCCTCGTCACTTTTTTATTCAGATTATACTTATTGAGTTACCATGTGCTGTTCAAATTTATGTGTTTCTTAACATTTCAGTGTCCTTTGATTTGATGTCGCTGTGTCAATCTGTGATCAGTCCTACTGTCAAATGCTTGCAGTATTAAAAGCTAAAAAAGTAAAGTAAATTGGACCCTCTGGGGTTCACCTCAAKTAATCCATTACTGGACAAGGAATGGGTTTATGAGGTTAATCTACTGAATCTCAGGTATTTGCTGTTTGTTGCAATTGTAGGGAGTTATCCTCTGATTTCTAACATTTTAAATAAGCTCTTAACTCTGAGTKAAGAATAACTATTTTAGCACTAAAAGGACTAAATTTTCCTTCTGTTTTTGCTGTTTTTAAATAATATTTTTATTGCCAAAATAAAAACAATAGGCAGCAGACAGACACATGCAGTGTACACTTGAAAATGCTATCAAAATAGAAACTCAATTTTTTTTTATTCAATTCATTAATCTGTGTTCAGGAGCCTACCTTTATCTAAACAAGAGGATGCAGTTTCCTTAACATTTGAAAAAAAAATGTCAAAAGCAACATCCATGTTCCATTTTTTTACTCAAATACAGAGGGATTATGATTTTTCATTGTACAAACTATTCTTAGTTGAAATATTTTAAGCAAAATGTCAGTTGATGGGATTAGATCTATCTATTTATTTTAAATCAGCTAGATAGTAATAATCCCTTATAAGGAAATTTAGGGGAAAAAATCATAGGAATTAGGAAACAACTAGTGACATGGACAGAAAATTGAAAGATAAAATTCAACATAAAAATGTAAAAGAAAGTGAAAATACTCAGGAATATTATGTAGAAAGAAAAATATTGGAAAACACATAATATTAGAAGAAATGTATGCCATGAAACAAAAGCCTAGTGTGATTTGCAGCTGAATATATAAAGTCATCACATTATAAAAGAAACAGGATCGTTTAATCCTATGTATGACTAATAAATTACATACAAAGTCATGATTTATGTATGTGCACTAAAATGACTGGAATAATAACAGCAAAATGTCACTTCATACATTGCTGTATGTTTTATAGACATGGTTTAAAAATACTGAATTTGTGTAAGTAAATTAGCCAGTCATCCAAGTCTTCAGTTATTCATATGATGCTAAAATCATGGAGACTTTTATTGACTAAATATTTAATCAAAATCCAGGTAAAGAAACCCACAGAAGACCAGTATCAAAACAAGTAYAGCCAACATTTTTTACACACTGCCAAGCAAAAGAATAAATCGTAACTAATGAGAACTACAATGACACAAAACACATTTGGGGAATTCTGTTTCCAGGTATGCTGGTCCTGTGGACTAAATACTTACTATCAGCTGGGAAATGTTTTGCTTTCTCCTTCAACATATCTTTTTGTCTAGCTTCGCTTAAAAGGAATTAAATCCTGACACTACAAACTGCTCTGGAATAGGCAGCAATGCTCTTTAAGTCAYGGCAGTCAGCAGTTTAAAGAATGTTTTTACACAAAGAGAGATTCATACACAGATACACGCAAAGTCCAGAACAGTGAGAGCAAAAATTGATTTGGTCTCTTGAAGGAGGTTGTGGTTTAGGCTGAAAGGTTAAAATTTACCTCCAGGCACACTCAGAACTACACTGCTTTTGAGAGGGCTAGGTATGTATGAGCTAAGTGTCTAGCTGCCCCTTATCAGTTTCTGGAAATCAAGTGTTGTTCTGCCTACAAAGAAAAGAGAAGCATTCACTCCAGTAGGGGTGAGAAAGATTCAGTTCTTAGTCAGASAGTTTGAAACACCATGTCTTCATTCCCTATCGATGACACACAACCACCATGTCTAGCCTACTTCTAGAACTTTTGTCTCTTGCTGAAGTTTGGCTGTTGTTTAGAAGGTCAGGTTATTTGGGCAAGAGAAAGAGCAAACACACAATATATGGTTCCAAATGAGTCATTAAAACATCTGGCTATATGGTAGAGGCAAGAATGGAAGTGAAAGGGGATCTTGTTTCATGTTATCTTGGTGGTTTATCCAACAACTGTGGGACACACAAATAAAAATAGACGTGAACAGGAATCATAATCTGAGATATTCCCTTTCYACATGCAAGTACAGAGCTGCTCATAAATATTATTACTTTGGCATTTCATAATAACTTTAGCATGAAGAAAGAACTTGGCAAACTCAGTGAGCTAGATTTGGATGTCATTTATCTGAAGGCTAATCCAAGCCCATCTCCTGCTTCAAAACAATTTATAGTACTAAATTAAATAAGCTTAATAACTAACATAATCAGATCAAATTCAATGACCTAGTTTTTTCTTTATATTACTAAWATCTTGGGGAGTAGCACTTTAAATGCATTTTATCAGGGAACAGTCTGATATATTAGTGAATCAGAGGAAAAGTTATGTCGCCAACTAAGATAAAGACCAAATAAATTTTTCATCTATTTTTGTTATGCACAGCATAAATTCTGAATTCTGAATTCAAGGTGCTGCAGAAACATTAGGAGGTGCTGAGGTGTTATGGCTAATTTATCCAAACTTAAGTGTGCACAGTTTAAAAATAGTTAATGTGCAAAACATTTTTTTTTTTTTTTTTTTTTTTACACCCCCAAAGCATGAGAACAAAAAACAGCTGAGTTGTAAAGGAGGATTAGTAAATTATTCTGTTTCCTCTATCTACTTAACCATGCTGGGTGGTCCTCCCCCAAAATCTGTCTGCTAGCTATCCAGCTGGCAAGTACAAACCACTGTCTCTTGAAACCACMGCACAGCTGTAGGAATGCCATGAAGGATTCTTTCCCTGCACATGTCACATCCAAGTTCCTTAACCCAYACTGAGCTAGAAGGAAACTATGTTAGACAAATGAAAGACATGWCATGAGTTAATGTTTCACATGCTCATGGCTATTTACTAACATCATTTTTTTTTTCCAAAATCAAGAAAATGGTAGTGAAATAACATAAGTGATGATTATGCTTGCACTTTTGCTGTGGTTTAGAGGAACTTGTAACACTGCCTGAAAATAAAAAGCCAAATTCCTTCACATGTAACTTTCACAGAAGTCTAATTAATCGCACTGAGGACTAATGTGGACTGTTCATTTACTCAGCTTCATTTCATCCTATGGGATTCCAGTGCACTGAGCTCACCAGGAGAGAAAAAATTTTCAAAGAGGAATAGAAAGTCATACACACACACTACTTTACTGGTCCCCAGAAAACACCCAGGAGTGTTTCATGGGGTTTCATGGCCATTCAAAAATGCCAAAGCACCTGGGGAATATAGGTATTACGAAGATTCCTTGGGAACAGATGCAGGAGAAGGAACAAGTAAATAAAAAATATAAATTTCTTTAACTTCCTCTTTTTTTCTCTTGCTGGGTATGARCTGAAGGCAATCTTTCTGCTATGATAAATATTTTGAAAATGTTGAYCATAAAGCAACAAAAAAAAATGGTTCTTAGTTAACTCACATGGCATCATTTAGTGATACAGGCTAATCTTGGATAAGTGGTTGCTGGGATTTCCACCCATTTTTGTTTCCTTTCTATTCTTTTGAGGAAAAAAAAAAAAAAAAAGCAGCTTTGTAGACAACAGCAGGCAGCACAAACAAACTACGAAGCATGAGATCTGTTAATAATGACCACCAAAGGAATGCTGCTCTTCTGGCAGATAGAGCAGATGGCCAGATAATACAGCAGGATTAATAAAGAGAAGCTCACAAGGACTGAGGTATTGCTGGGTGCTAGAACAGCAACGGTTAGCAAGTGAATGCTGTTTTGATTTGATTGGAGTCTTCCATGTTGATTTTTCTGATTGGCAGATTTATTAATTCTTTTAATTTCAAGAGTGGTWATCTACTATCTTCAGGTGCTTGCTTTCTACTTTGTTTGAAGTCAGCAAGTTTAGCATTAATACTTACGCATTTTAGAGCCTTATTTTTCACTTAATGTGCATTCAACATTAATAATTTCAGAATGTACTCTGATAATTTGTTTAGCAATTTTCTACTACTTTACAGGATAAAATCAGTTCCAATTCCATAACTCTATCTTATTTKAAAAAATAATACTGAAGGGTAATGTTCAAATAGACATTCATTTAATGCAAAATYATATCCTTTAAGAGCAAACACATAAGAATTCTCTTTATGAAACTTCAGTTAGCAAAAATATACTCAGGTCAGCTGGCACTTTCATTAACAACATATTCTTAATAAAAAATAGCCAAAAGAAATTTATTTAACTGAAAAAACAGTTATATTTCTAAGCCTGATGAGAAGCTCAACCTCTGTCATGTCTGGAAGATAAATACAATGTAGAATTTGGAAATGACATTTTCTATGTTACTATAGAAAAAATATGTAAATAAATAATGCAAAGATTTCTTTTTAGAAAAATCTTTCTAGAAAACTAAAATGAAAAGGAGGGATACAAAATAAAAACGAAATAAGAATGGCACAAAAAGTATGATTTCTTCTGGTTTATGCCACATATGAACAACCAAATKCCATTAACCAAAGATGACTGCTTTCCTTATCCCTTTCATACTTCCTCTTCTTAGATGCAACTTTTGTTCTTCCATTCTAATTCTAAATATGGCATTTATTTTTTTTCTCCTTTTTTTTTTTGTAAGAAAACTCAGTTTATAAGGTGTTTCCTTCAAACCTGAAAATATCAGCAAATAAAAACATGATTTATTCCCCAGGCTAAAGGTTCAGATAGGAAAATTCAGCATCTATTTTCAACTAAACTCTTCTGTTTATGATGGAAATCCTTTCATATGGAGGATTTACTAGACCACCTCTAAGGTCCCTTCCAACCAAAMCCATTCTATGAATCTATGATAARGAAATCCTTTCATAAGTGGTGYAAAAAAAMMSTAAGTATTTTTCTCAAATTATAATATTAACAGATTAAAGGAAACACAATAAAGGGAAAACTTCCATGACCCTCCTTATGAAAGTGAAAGCCTGTCTTTAAGTGTTTAATATTTTACTTTCATGAAGTTTTGTCACAAGCATAAAGGGTTGAGCTAACCATGAAGTTACATGGTTACAAGGTAATGAAGGACTGTACACTGGGTGCTCTTGTTTTATCATAAAAATACAAAWTCATAGAAGAAAAGATGAAAGACAAGACTGAGAAAGCAGAAATCAGTGTCCTAGTGCTGGACTCTCAGCTGGGTGGGCAGAACCCTTGTTCTCTGGAAATTCTCTCTATTGTATCTCACCATTATTGAGCAGATATTACTGATCCAGCCCTGGAAAGAGAAACTAAAATTTGCCTGTGATTACAACAATCAAATATGGAGATTGTTATATCCCAGTCCAGCAATTTTTTATTCACTTTACTCAAGACAGTCACTTGTTAACACTTGGTKGTTTAGGCACTCCCAGGTTTTGTGGGAGAATGAATTTCAAGGCTCTGCAAAAAATAAAAATACTTGAATCTCRGTTTGTCTGTACATCTAAATTCTTTTGTCACTGATCTGTGCTGGCATAAGAAAAGCCCATACAGATGGCTTAGAAGATCTCAGAGCAAGCTAAAAGTATCAGGGGGGGRAAAGGGAAGGAAAACACATATTCTGAGAATCCTTTGCAGTTTTGGGATTTTGTCTAACACCAGAGCTTAAGGGTGTAGGAAGGCAGCAACAGTGTAATGACTTTATATATATCCACCAATAAGAGTACAACTGCTTGAAAGATTAGATTCAGCTGAGTTGTTTTGAGGCTATCAGTGACACTTAAATGATAGATGAGCACTTAAAGAAAGGAGATAAACAACTACATATCTTTGAAAAATCTTAGCAGTGGTTGGTAGATATAACTATTTATCATAAAATAATTCTAGAAATGCCTACTGGGTTAACAAAATAGCCTTCGAGCAAGAGATGTTCCTTGCTCTACAATTATGAATGTTCATATGAGGCCTCTATCTCTTCTTTCACAAGAATATTCTACTTCTTTTTATCTGTAAGCACAAAAATCTTGGCAGTTAATTTTCTTTCTCAATTTAATGATAAGAACTTATTTTGCATCTGCCACACCTAATTTCAAGCCTTTTAACTGCCAACTCATCAAAAYGACAAAATAGGAGATGGCTGAATTTTTACTAACACACTAACTCATGTTATACAAAAAGTGAAACACAGGRTTTTTAACATGAAGAAACTTGGGTCAACATTTTATGGTCCTGAAAGGCATCGCATACCTGAGAGCATTGTCCAAACATTTTGGATAACATTTCAAAGTGACTTCTGATATCTAAGGCTTGAARAATGAGAAAGTACTACAATTTAAGTAAAAAAAGAAGTTATTCATGTTCCTTTTTTCTTTTTGTAAAGAGGAAAAGGTGTTACACCAAAGGCCTATGTCATGATAAYATGATAGTTATCAACCTGTAGAGAYTATCATGAATTTTTTTTCTAGAAATATTAAATAATAATATTTAATTTAATGGCTGCAATGAGAAAACTAGAATAACACACAAAGATTAAGAAAATTTGATTTTATCTAATGCTCATTACATCAGGTTCCAATAATTTATTTATTGTCACCACTACATTCATATGCATATATCTGCTTCATGTGAGAATGGGAATCTTACTAACAATTTTAAAAAG
>NW_026623546.1:371035-377693 GCF_030028575.1 Malurus melanocephalus
CTGGAAAAAATGACCCCAATACATATTAATATAATAAGGACATTTCAGAAAGTGTCCTTCTGACCTCACTGGTAAACCAACATGGACTATATTGAATGAGGATCAGGTCTGGCTAAACAAATAACCTACCTGWCTGCAATTTTCTGCAACCCATTAGCCGATATTAATGCAGTGAAGGCCATGAAAATTGGAACATGGTTCATTAACCGTGTGTGGGTTTTTGACAGGAAACTCTGATATCTGTGTTCTCTCTGATGACCAAGAATAATCTGCACTGCAGCAACCTGATGATGTGTTTCAGTGCATAGCCTATTGACCACCTGCTGCTTAATATGCTACAGATGATACTTTAACAATCCACAAGAAGATAGGAATAGACAGGAGAGAAAAGCCTCTCATCCCAACTTCAATCCTCATTACTGAAAAATCAGCAAGTTATTTGACTGAAGAAGTTAAGTATGGTTTAGCCCAAGTACTTTTTCCCCTCCTGAGYTCCAGAATGAAACCTTTACTTGCAAATAATAAACAATTAAGTGAATTAAAGTGTTACTACTAAAAAYATATGTTAATTTGCTGGAAGAGATCTTAAGGTTACTGAGAAGTGTGAGGCTTTTCAAGGAAATGTACAGTGGGAGGCCAAGAGGTGGTGTTTATATATTGAGAGAGAGGAAGTTCTGACGACACRAAAGGAAAAGAATGTAACTTGAAGATAGCAAGTATTCCAGAAAGGTTCTGGAATCTCTGGAGCAAGTATTCCAGACAGATTCTGGAATCTGTCTTTGGGATTTTCAAAATCCAGTGGAACACAGTCCAGACCAGGGCTCAGCCTGAATTCAGAGCTGATCACACTTTGAGTATGAAGATTGATTTCACAAATGYTCTTCTATTGTAAACGGTTTCTATGAACAAGGAAATGACAACAAAAGACTTTTGAAATTTTTCAATATTCTTTTTTAGTCATATAACCTGTATGTTTAAATGTAAAATTTATACCTTTTTAAAGACACTAGGAAGCATAAGCTCAACATAGGCTATCTACCACCCATAAAAGGAATGAAATCATTATTTGATCCTCTCTTGCAAACAGAGAAAGGCAGATTCCTACAGAGAATRATTCAGATGTATAGCCTACATATATAAGAGTATAATTTTGAATTTTTAAAAAGAAACTAGAAAGCATAAGCTTAATATAGGCTATCTACCATCCATAACATGAATGGAGTCATTATTTGAGCCTCTGTTGCAAACAGAAAAAGGCATAGTCCTACAGAGAATAATTCAGATATGAAAACTTTTATATGATGATCAAGCTCTGTGCTGTTACGGAATAGCCAGAAACATTTACCTCTAATTCAGTTTTAAACAAAGATAATTCAGATGGCAAATAATAAATTAGGCAGGATGAATTTTAGACTGCTGATTAGCAATGAAAAATTAAGCATAAAGTTTTTTGTATATATAATGCTTAATTTAAAAAAATATAATAACTCTAACAAAGCTGTAGAATTTAGTCTTACTGGACTGAATTTGTATCACTAGCACATTGTTAATTTAATATCTCACTGTAATTCTAATCCTGCTCTCAAATTCTGGGAGTCTACATGYCTTTTTCTATGCAACAAGTTAATGTTTGCCTGCAAAAAAATTATTGCAATAATTGTTTTATCAGTTCCAAGGCCATTAAAAAATTATATAATGTAAATTTAACCCTGATTTCTCAGGAAGCTCTGGATCCAAGAACATATTACACATATTTTTAAATCTTGCATATTGCTAAAATCATTAAAGACATCTAAATATAAATCTAAGACTTGTAATAGTCCCTCCAACTTCTATGAGTTTCCTAAWAGATCTTTTTTTTTTTTTCTTTTTTAATATATTTGCCACCACTGCAAGGCTTTCTAATATATTACTTACTAGTATGTAGCGTTTRAAACTAAGTGCTCTGTGAAATGGAAAACATTTGTCAGRTTTCCAGAAAGAAAAAGARAAGAAACACCAATGTACCAACCAACCAAAAAATCTCAACAAACTGAAAACAACAAATTCCTTCATACATGAATGATTATCTTCAAAAWAGTAAAATTAGCTACTTTTACCATATAGATTCAAAAAGTTAAAAGAATCTCATGAATGTTCCAAACATTGCCTTGCAAACCTGGCTGTTTTCATATAACCTTTTATTTCACCCTTTTAAAAACACAATAAACTCCCTTGACTTACTTGATTAACAAGTGCTTTAAAATYATATGACTCTACACTTTTTTTTTCAAACATAATTATTTTAAAATTGCTTCTACAGTACCCTATTTGATTATCATTTTTAGAAAGTCTTTGCTCACACATCATAATAAATGGTGTCTATTATAATAAAGATATTCAAGACAGGTTTTTCATGTGCTGCAGGGTGGGAAGATGAAACAGGTTTAAGATAAATGATCTTCCAACTGGAAAACCTTCTACAAGCAGCCTATTTCCATGAAACTCACAGCTCTATTGTTCATCATTGGAACTTATATCCTGCAATCAGATTTACCATAAACATAATCAAATTTTTTACTGGAGAATTAACTGGCACATGCATAAAAACAAGGAAATACAAAGCAAGAATCTGTCTCTGATTTGTTTCCATATACAATCAAACTAGTAATTGAACCTATTTCTCCAGTTGGGATCAGGTCTAATGTTAATAACCCTAAAGGGAAAATCATGCTATTTTTAAATCTTCTATATAAAAATACACTACTGAATGTTATTTTCCAAGGAATTTATTGATGTTTATCTTGCATTTTGCTAGCATACACCTTAAGTACAATAGGTGTCCTCTGAATAATACATGCTATTCTAATATATTGCACTCATTCAATAAGGGTTAACAGAAAAGACTGTCTTGAAGTTCCTCTTCCTCTCTGGGCATCAACTAATATGCCTCTAACACTGGCTACACAGGAAAAYATTTAAAATAGAACTTGAAAACTGCTTCCCAGAAAGGGGATTTTCTGTCCCCATTAGTTTGCATCACATTAAATTGAAAAAGTAATTTGGAGTTTTATGGCYGCTACCAACTTGGTTTATAAATCTTAGAAGTTTTAACCTTGTGCAGCATTGCGATGATTTTCCACACTAGGACCACATGTTGCAAACCAAAAGCTCTACAATATGTCTCCAAAAAGAGTACTGGAGTTAGTTTGTCATGTTTTAAAAAACATAATTTCTTTTTTAAAAAACATAATTCAAGACATAATTGAACCATCATTAAAATAACTATATTCTTCATACAGTGGAAATGT
This sequence comes from Malurus melanocephalus, assembly GCF_030028575.1. Classification (NCBI taxonomy): domain Eukaryota; kingdom Metazoa; phylum Chordata; class Aves; order Passeriformes; family Maluridae; genus Malurus; species Malurus melanocephalus. Next base: position 374,326 of record NW_026623546.1, read on the forward strand.
ACTCTACTTCTAATTGCTATAATAATAATGTTCCTGAATAGATTTGCAAAAGTTGGTGTTTATACAGAAAGGTTTYTTCCTGACAGTTTTACAAAAATTTGTGGAGATAATGTATTTTATTAAGCATAAATGTAAAATAAAAATAATCTTAACATAAATTTTARTATCATCTGTGTAATAATCTGAAGGATTAGATGAAGCATTAGTAAATTCTGTACTGTAATTCCCCCTCATTATTTTATGAGGGTTAAAAAATCTGAGAATTTTGTGTACAAATGAAATATTGTTGCCYAATCATATTATTGATTGCAAAAACTCCAAAGCAAGAATGATGCTTTGACAGCACCTTGGAAAACCATTTTGCTTATTTTAAGCAGCAAGTAAATTTTAATTATTGCAGATAAAAAATAAATGCCTGCCTCCATCCCAAAGTATAGGGTCCCTACATTACTTTGTAAAACTCTGTTAAAACAGAGAAATGTTACAATCCTGTGATATCTCTTTTAGGAAGTGCAGTTTAAGACTTCTTCTTACTATACATTGTGTGGAGAATTAGATAGTAAAGTTTCATCATGTTTCGGAGCACTAAATATCATTCAGGAAAAAAAAAAAAAAGAGGAAAAAAAACATTGCATCTTGCCCTGACAATCTTGTCAGACAAAATTAGGTGAGTGGGAGAAATGTAAAGCATGTGTATTTTATATCACTGTGTATTCATATAGCATAAAGAAAAGTTTTTCAGTATAAATTTGATGACTTGGCATATCTTATACACAAAATATACATATATGTGTATATTGGCACATATGAAATGCACCACATTAAATTTAAGATGTGATAGTAAAGAATAAAATAGACTTGATAGAGGAGTTTAGCAGTTTTCTATGATGGWGTCTTCAATGGTGGCATCTTTATATTTCAAAATATATATTTGTGGGATTGTAGGTGTTATTTGAGATTTTTGGTAATGGTTTTGTTTTTTGTTTGTGGGGAGAAGAGTGAACCTAAGCAATTGTCTGAAATTACCTATGGAAACATTTCCAATTGTATGTTGTTTCTACACCTGCTAAATTGCAAACAACTMAACTCAGTGTCCTGATACCAGCACACTCACTGAAGGAATATTGCACACCACCAGTAATCAGTTCTAAAATTTTGAATGGTACAGTTTAATAAGAGAGTTGGGAGAAAGTCAAGAGAAATGTAGACTATGATCAGTTACTCAACATGACTTCATGTGCAAGCAAACTCAAGCATTCAGTGAAAGATCTAATTTTCCATTCAGTAACAAAAATAAAAGTATATGCTGAAGAAGTAATTAGGTAAAATGATAAGACATGCATATATCTTTCTGAAGAAAAGTGTATGATGGACAGATCATGTGCAAGTTTCCCAAAAGACCTAATCCATGTAAAAGTGGTTTTTTGATGGCAAGGGCAGTGAGATCTTGAACAATCTGCTGAGTAAGCGTGGGTCCCCTAAGTTACAGCTGCCTGGAGCCACACAGAAGTCATTTTCTTCTAGGATAAAAGTCAGAAAAAACAAACCAAAACAAACTCCCAAAAACCAAACACTTTCTTATCCCTGCTTTCTTGTCTGAGAGGTTTGTAAAACCTTGAAAACAGGGATACACTAGTAGAACTTGGTTTCCATAAAATAAAATTCCACCTCAATTTATCAYAAACTATAGGGTAAATAAGGAAAAAAAACCCCAACAGTAGTGTGTAACCTAGAAACACCATGCAATCAAGTAACTTGTTTATTAATCACTAGTTCAGAAAATCACATAGTTATGTAGATATCTTCAACAGTAAATAAYGGGTCATTTCAGTAAATGGAGACAAAAGCATTGAAAAATGTCTGGTTTTACTTCATGTATCTCTTCAAAAGAAAATAAGAATTGCCTACATTTACTGATGATATGAAAYCTCTAATGACTTTTAGCCTCACAACAACAGGTTAGTCAACATCTGGCATGATATTCTACACTTGGAAGTCTTAGTCTTACTGACTAAATTTAGGCACGAAGCCAAAAGAAGAAGTAGTGAATCACTCTGTATCTCATCCATCTGATATTATTACATCAGAAGTTGGGGGAAGAGAGAAGCTGTTTAAAGACACATGAAAGTCAGTGAAATAACCTGAAATTCCATTCCTAGCATGGCAATATTTTGGTTAAAWTTTAAGTTGTAGTAACTGTATATATTGAACAGTTAATAGAGCATGTTAAATGAGATGACTCTTCAGTGAAGAGGTTTCTTCTTGAAAYAGGAAATAATTTCTAGTCAAAGAAAATGTTGGCATAGTTTCATCTTCCTTTTATTTCACTTTTTTCCATGAAAATTCTACTATCAGGACTACTGTGGGATTATATTTAAGTCGTTTGAAAAAGCCACAGTGAATACGCACAACAATAAAGTCATTCAAAAAGAATAGATACATATGTTTGGAAAACTGCTTGATGTAATTAAAATAGCAACTGCCTTAAAAGAAGATCTAAACATCACGAGTCATACAACAGAAAAAAAACCCAGACAGATTACTAGTAAAAGTACAAGCTTTTCAAACTTATTTTAGGGCAACTTTTAACTTAACCCATATGTCTTATCCATGTTTTTTCCTCCTGTAATGCAACCAACAGTCAAAASTAAAACAATTACAGAAGAGAAAGCCTCCTGCATATCCAAATCATTATTTTTCTTTCATAAAAAAAGAAAAATAATGTGTTTCAGTTTCACTGAATCTGAGGGTATCTGAGTAAATTAAAAATACAGCTACATAATTGGAATCTTGTTTATGCTAYGAGTGGTCCTGAGCAGCTCAAGTTACAGGTGAAACAGCAGTAACTTAATAGTCTGTCTCTCCAACGTAAACAAGAGCTTTCTATCTGAACAAACAACATTTATATTACAGTACATCAATAGCTGCCTTGCAATTTCCAGAATTCTTGCTTAATACACATTAAATATTTTTCAACAGACATGTTGTGTGAATTGTATTATTGAGAACAGAAGTTTCTAAGACAAAAATGCASTGGGCATGCAAAGAGAAAGTTGCACAAACTAAATTAAATGGGTTTGGCCATTTTGAGAGCCCAAGACAAATTTGACAAGTATGACTTGAATTTTACATGTGCATATGTATATACACTGAGAACAATTTCAAAAGTCAGCATGTACCACGATTTAGTGCCTTAAATTACTTCTGATACCAAAATGGGATAACTTTTGGTAAATGTTGTCATCTAAAAGCCGAGCACTGCACATGTTATTTCATCTGAATACGAAGATTTAAACACGAGGGTGACTGGAAGGTTTTTCTACCATTCTTTAAGTGTATTAAGTCTTTTCATCCATTATCATATTAAA
>NW_026623546.1:377743-394412 GCF_030028575.1 Malurus melanocephalus
TGACTAAAAATGTTCAAATATATAGCTTGAAGGGAAAAGTAAATCTTTTAACATAGAAAATAACCTAAAATACTCTTCCTCCCTCTGACACATATTAAAGATGAGGTAAATTGATAAAGTAAAGAAGATTAAAATAAGGTTATGTAATAGAACTGTATTTCACTTCCTGCTTAGAAATAAGAGGTGCTTTACAGAGATATCTGCAAAGAATCAGGAAAAATCAAATTCCTTTCAATTTCAGATGTAATCAACAATTTTTAACAAAGGTTTTTTTCAACACCTTGATAAACATTTCTGTACATTATCCATTTCATTGGAGCATAATCTCCGAAATTACCGTCTTTTATGAGCATTCCTTCAGTATGCCACAGAATTAAAATATTTAAGTGTSTCATAGAATCTTAGAATGCCCTAGGTTGGAAGAGTCCTTAGAAAGCATCCAGCTCCAACACCAGAGAAGCTGTGGACAACCTGTGCCAGYCTCACCTACCCTGCAGAAAGAAGTAGGTATTTTCTAATATTGAACTTAAACCTACTTTCTTTCAGTTTGAAAYCATTATCTTTTGTCCTGTCACAACATGCTCTTCTTTCTTGTACAAGAAGGAGTCTTTGCCTTTAAAAGTGTCGGTGTTCTGTTTGTCAGTCTTGGTTGTCCAGATGGGTTTTTAGTGCGTGTTTTCATGTGTTTAGAAGTAGATCCAAACTGTGCTTTAAGAAAGATAAAACTCCAAGTTATCCTAAAATTTATTTTTTATGAACTCAACATACTGAACTATCGAAGCTTTTCATTTGAGGAACTTCAAAAAAACCAGCAATCATTTCAGGCTTTTTATGAGGAATTTTTCAATTCTTTCAACACCCTTGTCAAATCTTGCATACTGAAATTATGAGCTTCTGAACATGCAGTTCGGAAATCAGGACTCCCACCACCTGTAAAAGAAACCTACCTCACAGAATTACATTTCTTTTGCATGTTATTTGCTCCAAGTTAATGAATTTTGTATTCCTTTCTGCATTATTCACACCTTCAGGTACAGAAAGATACTTCACCCAACTCTACTGCCTTTCATAAAAAAARGAAAGGAAGCTTGAAGAAACTTGAAATAAAGTTTCATTCTTTCCTGTGTCATAATCATTCAGTAAACAACATTTTATTATATTTAAATAAAATTTGGTCTTGGCAACCATTGTCTTTCTATTATTTTTAAATAGTCTATTTTTATGGAAAAAAACCACCAAAAAACCAACACCAAAACCCACCAAAAGTGTACTTACCATAAAGACAAAACTCAGTGTCCTTGTCATCCACTTCACCTTATTAGTGTAACCTTAAACAACTGAGGCACTSTAGGTGTGCCCAGAGTTTTACACTGGAATGTTCTGGGGAGCTCACATAGCTCATGTATGGTATGTTGTTTTTTTCTTGGGTTGATTTTTTTGGTTGTTGTTTAGTTTTTGTTTCTTTTGTTTATTTGTTTTCCCTAGTTAGTTAATTYATTTGTTTAGGGTTACCTTCACAAAACACAAAGCTCTGAGTTTACTCTTGATGGTTGCTTGAAAGGAAAAATAAACAAGTTGTTCCTGTTCCTGAGTCTCCTATTAATTTTAGCTCCCATGTCACCCGCCTAGTTTGTGATACTTCTTTTCAATGTATGTCTTTCTATTTGAGTATTTCCCATACCAAGTTTATTACAAGTAATGTYATTAAAAATACCAGGTTCAGAAAGACCTGGCTGAGAGTGGTACTTTTCCCTGATATATGTCCTAAATATGATCATTATTTTGATACAAAGCTTTCATGACTTCTAGAGATCTTCCTATGCTCTCTGACTGAAATGAGAAATGCCACTGTTACTTCTCACCTTTTTCAGTAAGGGAGGAAACACAAACGTGCAAGCCAGCACCATTATCCTGCTAATAGATGCTAGAACCCTGCAGGGAGTTTCAGGTTAATTACTGATGACTCACTGGGACAGCTGTGGCTGATTACACCCAACATTGGATATCAATGRATGGGAAGAAAAATATTCTCCTGCAAGGCCAGTGGTCTGGGTATAGGTGCTGAGGGAATGAATTAAAAAAGCAAGTGTTGAAACCTAGGGAAAGCAGCACAAAGGARTGCTGGCTCTGCTCGGGTTGTGTGGTTGAGTTTGGCTTCCTCAGAGCAAGATTTTAGSTCAGCCCCACCTGTTATTGTACATTCTGTGGTCAGGTGAATGTTCAAGCTGGAAAAACCCAACTCAAACTCATTTGGTGGCAGAAGCGAGGTGCAATTATTATCTTTCAGTAAAGTCATGTGCTTTTCCAAGTTAATAAATCTGCTTAGTTCTGCTAATACTCTGTGTCAAATTGCTTGATTTTAGAAACTGGCAACCACAACACTAGAGCTTTCCTTAAACCATTTGTAGAGCAAAGTAGGATTACTCAGTTATGCCTGTAGTAACCTCAGCTACAAGCTGGTGATTGCTGTTGTTTCACACTCCAGATTTTAAAGAAAAATATTCTAATTTGTTAATTTATAAAGCCTTTTTCTGCTGYGTACATTCTCTCTCTATAAATATGTATCTAAATACACACACATACATATTACACATGAACTCATCTGTGCTAACAACTCAGCTAGCAGACTGCACACATAATCTTAATTTACAACCTTCTGAACTTTCTGAGACTGAATTTTTATATAAGTCAGGAAAAGAAAATCATAGGTGGAAAAAAAAAAAACCAAAATGGAAGCTTGACCTTATATCTCACAGGTACACGGAAAGCAAAAACAATACAGCATTGGTTTGGTGATCACTGATCAAGGAAGGCTTGAACAGCAAAATATTTTTTACTTAGAAATTTGGATTATCTCATAGCCCTGGGATGGAAAAACCTAATGACATAAGGAAAAAAAGGAATGAACTGGCTGATAWTTTTCATCTTCAAACTTGTAGTTCCTGTCTATATTACAAGACAGCTGTAGAAATTGGCTTTCCTTTTATGGTAATGGCTTTAAATTAGACCTCAACAAATTTACAATATGAAATATACAATAAGATTGTTTATGAGAGAATGGGACTGCAGAGTGGGAGACCTCTTCCAGTCCCTACAGCCTGTATTAAAAAAAAAAAAAAATCTCAAATATAACAGTTTTAAAAAAGGTATTTGCATCTAAAGCACTKTTTTATTGTTGTAGTTTCCTTTAGAAAAGCTATGAAGCATGAAATAAATGTTTCTTATATCTTTTGAGAATGTTGTTATTCCAACAAGATTTTATGTATGTATTACATTGAAAATAAACACTAGTCATGTTAGAGTAAGTTTCATGGTTTGATGGGAAATTTACAAAAATCTGAGCTTTAAAATATTTTCTGAACCAGACATCCTTAACAAAGAGAACTGGAAAACTTACTATAGAAATAAAAGAAAAACCTAGAAAAACAATTTAGAGTTTAGATCTGGTTTTCTTTCCTCTTTTTCCTTTTATTTTTTCTCCTTACACACAACATTCCACTGTGTTACATTATTTTTTTTCTAAAATTTTTGTAATTGTAATAGAATAGTTGTAGTAGGAAGGGATAGACCTACATTTATCATCTAGTCCAACCAAAAGTTGAAGCATGTTACTGAGGGCATTGTCYRAACACTTCTAAAACACTGACAGGCCTGGGCAAGGACCACCTTCCTAGGAAGGCTGATCCAGTGTCTGACCACACACTCAGTAAATAAATGATTCCTAATGTACAGTCTAAACCTTCCCTGGCATAGCTTTGAAACATTTCCATGCATCCTTGGCACTGGATCCCAGTGAGAAGAGCTCAGCATCCCCTTCTCCACCGCCCCTCCACAGGAAGCTGCAGAGAGCAATAGGTTCACAWCTCAACCTTCTTTTCTCCTAAAAATAGACATTAGGGAACAATCAAAAAAAAAAAATCTACTAGATCTTTTATGTTGTAGCACCTTTTCATGGTAGATTTGTTTAGKACAGGTAGAAAGGAAAAGCTACGATCTCCATGTTAGTTTTTGCTCTGAAGTTTATTTTTAGTTCTCTGAACCAATTGGGAAAAAAACCTTAGAAATTATTTTTATAGATATCTCAATTTGATTTRGAGGTTTGCATGACATTTTACTGTAAGTCAGGAAACCACCATRAAGAGATATAAATATTTCTCATGCTGTTTTATTTCTGTACTCCTGCTAGGCTAATAAGCTACATGATATATTATCATCATGAGGTGAGGGTAACACTCACAAGASACCAAAGTATTTTGCCATTTATTATATTCAAAGCCAAATCATTTCCTTCACTATTAACATAATCAGCTATTGACTACAAGAATCTTTATAGAACAAGGAAAAAAAGTCCAAAGAATTTCCAAACCTACAAAGCTACCAAATGTAGCTAGAAATTAAAAAAAAAAAACAAACATTGGTTTTCCAGAAAATAAATATATATTCCAAATGAATGGGATTTAGTCTTCACTTTTTTCATATAACATTACAAAAAAGGAAAAAAAAATAAAATCATTAACAATGTAAAGTTGACTACAATGATTATGCCATTTCTCAAAAAAGTAGACCACATTATTAGTGAAATTCTATAAGAGAGAAAGAGAAAAATAGAAAGGATTGGAAAGTCTTCAGTCCTCAAATGTACGCATATTTAAGCAAGCTATGAAAAAAAAAAAAAACACGTTGTATGCTATTATTGCCTGAAATATGAAGGTGGAATRTGTTTTTTTATACATAGAACTCAGTTCTGGAGACATGAATTATTTCAATCATCTTTGACTAAAACAAAATTTCTGAAACTTTTTTGTTAAGAAAAAGATCCAAACCCCCTTCCCCCAAAAAAACATAACCCTCCCAACCCCACCCCCCCCAAATAAAAAAAACTTTTTAGAATGCTGACATCTTCTACAAATTCAAGTTTCTTGTAAATAATTTGTTTCATTCCTATTTTTATTGGTTTCTTCTCTTTTTCTTTTTTTTGAGTACTTCAACCACCTTAAGCATAAGAAAATTTGGTAAGGTATTAACTTGTATTATAATAAATGTATRTTTTGTATACATAAACTGTAAAAAATTAAGTGAGATTTCATCTTCACGAAAACAGTTGTAATTCTGTCAGTAGAGCTGTTGATAAGCACTTCCATAATTAATTACATAATGATGGAGAGGTTTATGGTAAAGATGGAGAGGTTTGTCGTAGTTTTCATAAAGATACACTGGGATAGAAGCGTGTATGATGATCTGGAAATAGAGCACTGTCTGTCACTCAAGGAAAATAGACTATTTAATTCAGGAGAATAGATGGAATAGAAAAACATTGCAGTGCACATGAAAAGCATTTATGTCCTTGAAATAATTAAAACACATTTTCTTGTAAAAACTGCATTAAGGAAGCATTTAATGCATTTTTTTTTCTACTTTGGATGATGATTATTCTTAGATAGCTGAACATAACCTTTAAATGAATGCAAAAAATTTAAACACTAGATTTATGACACTTTAAAATGTAGAAGGAAGTTAAGTATTATTCTAGMATAAATATAAAATGCCCTTTTCATTCTCTCCAGCTTAAGAATCTAATTTATTATAATTAATGCTGGAATGTTACTTCTGTTGAAGTCATTCTCACTTTAGTGGTTATACTGTTGTCACAGAATCATCTGCTGCAAGTTGTTTTTATTTCTCATGAYAAATATAAACATGTAGGTGATACAGCTTTGTTGGCTAATATGTTTCTGGAAGGTATGCAGAAGACATAGTATTTTTGAACTGATTAAAAGCCCAAACTGCAATCTAAGTCTGCTTTTCTGAACCTCAAAGAGGCCTTTTCACTAATACACATCTTCACTAAAGGCACTGCTTTTTGCTTTGAATTCCAACATTATCAGTGAATAGTCTACCACTTTATCAGTGAATAGTCTACCACTTTATCAGAAAGCTTAACAAAATCTTTTTGAAGCATCTAGAGGGATTTTAACATTGTCTTAAATAATGTTAACTATTTCTTCGTGCATAACAAAAAGGTAATTACTCTTTAAGCCTRTTAAAGCATTCAGCAAAATAACCTTCATTACATTGCTAGCAATAGTATTCCTACATATTTCACTAAAGGTAATTTATTGTCCAACAGGTTGGTTGTACCCAACATACACCTAAATTACAAACACTTCTCCAGATTCTGGAAACTACTCCATTGTATGAAAGTTCAGTCACACATAAGAAAGGAAAGGTGTTTGAGAAATGCTGCTGAAGTGGTGGAAACTTTGTAAACTTCTTCCCCGCCTGCTCCAGATACTAGAGGTACTCRTTAGCAATAAAGAACTTCTTGATGAGGGGTAGAAAGAACAGCAAGGCTTGGAAAGGGTCAAAGCAATTCTAAAGGAATTAAGCACTTCCAATTGATTTTTAAWATCAGCAGGATATGCATATTGAGCTTAGCTTATTTAATTCTCTCAACTCTGAGGAAAAATATTTATTTAGCAAAATTAATGTATTGCTCCATATCAAACCCCTATAGCTCATTTTTATTCAGTTTTAATATATTTTTTCCCTTTGTTGACAAATTATGTGTTTGCAAATCACCATGAATATAGAGAGATTTTTTGGAAGATGAGAATAGTCTGAGTAAAAGCTGAGCTTAATCAAACCAAAACTTGGAAGTAATTGAAATTTGCAATTATCAGCAGCTTTCCCTTTAGAAATCTCACTGATCTTTACAAGAACTTCCTATTCATTTTATGAAGTGTATTTTACATTTGTTTCATAAAGATTTTTTTTTTTTTTTCATTTTTTTTCATACTGGTTGTGGCAGACCTGAAAGCAGAACCTAGACTCTCCAACTTGCATTATCTATTCCCAATCATGCTGTGAAATTAATTCTGAAGTTGGATTCAAAGGTGGAAACAGTTTATTTCTTGCTGAAGTAGCATGATGCAACTGCCATCTCATTTTCTTCTGAGAAAATGCCATTTTCTACTGCCATTTCATTTACTTGTAAACAATTGACCAACTTTTTTATTTTTTAAAGCGTATTATTTGGACCCATTATTTCAGAAGCATTTCTGGTTTTATTCTCTCATTTAAAGGAAGGGTCTTCACAAGACTGTTCTGCTAATGCGACAAATCCAGTTCTCTCTAGTTAACTGTACTAATAACTGCAAAGATTTCAAAGGCTGTTCAAGTTTAGATCTCTCACTAGAACTTTCATGAAAACTCTTWCCTACTAGAAAATAAAGGAAAACCTAAGGAATTAGTTATATATGTGCTTTACTTAAAAATAATTTATAAGTATCTCAGGGATCAKAGGCTTGAAAGGCACAGACCTTTGCATATTTTGGCAGATGTTCCATGTCACAAAACATCACAAGTCTCACTAAGATCAGCAGCATTTAATATAAYGTTAAAAGAGAAAACCTCACAGTATTTCTTTACTAACTGTATATATAGATAAGACTGAATTTAAAAATATAAGGAGTCTTTTTCAATAGACATGACATTTCATAGCAAAAAAAAAAAATTCTAATCATAATTATCTTCATTAATCATTTCAAGTATCTACATATTTTTCTTCTCTGCTTCCCCCCGGGGAGTGTCTTGTTGCACACATAGAAGTGCCAGCTTGCCCAACATTATTATTTTTGCTAAAGACACATCTCTGGAAATTATGAGAAAGTCATACGCAAAAATCCAGCCTTCAGGGGTTTTGAATGAAGCACAGAAATGTGGAAAATAGATATGAAAGTACGTGAARTTAAATAAAAACTATCAGAAATTTGTATATGTTTAAATACTGTTTTCAGGTTAATCTAATGTCTGCTTTTCTTATGGGGGCTTTCCATGAATTCTGACAGTAATATTCTATTATTTACATGAGAAGCCAGAGACTTGTAGGATTTAGGCAATGTGCTCAAGCATAGAGTGAGTATTTGATCCAAAGTGTCTGTAATCCTATAAGCATAAAATATAACAGGTTTAGATATTTGCTACAATTCTACACCCCTGTTGATAGCATTAGTTACAATCTAGTCGTTGGTAACCCATAGAATCTGGTTGAACAGATACTACTCTCAGTGTTTTCACGATCTCCGTATAAAATGCTAATTAAGTGAAGAGATTTGCAACATATAGGGCCTTAAGGATGGAAAAATATTTAGCCGGTTATAATGGTTGTAAATTCCTTCTTCACACAGTTGTTAYAGTAATGTGAATGAAGTTTCAATCTATTTCCTTATAGTGCAATCTCAGAAATACTGTATGCTTAAATATTTGATCGTTTTGTGGACTATAGGTCCCATTTTTTGTGGAAAAAATACTGTGGCACTGTATGAAATATGGAAAGGCAATAATAACTCAGATTTAGACTGTCTAAATGAGTTTATTGTTTAATTGCTATAAAATGATTATTCCTTTGGGATTACCAGTGAAAAAGGTGATGCAAGCATTCCAGAAAGTCCTTAAGATTTTTTGAGTTTTTGACACCAAATTATGAGCCATAACACAGAGATGCTTTACTCTCCAAGAATATGTCAATGAACAGAGGAAAAAAACCCAACAAACATTTTAAAAGGCACCTTTAATGGAATTTCTTCATGTTCAATTTCTCTTTCAAAACCTGTTTGGAATCTGCATTGTGTACACTTATATGTATATATATGAATTTCTATAATTGGAAATGATGGGGTTATTTTTTGAAGAGGTAATCACTGCAMAAGACATTTCAAGAAATACTTGTGAGGGAAAACAGTGAAATCAAAATTTTGGGAAAAAAAAACAAAACATTTATTTCTTTAGGAGATCAGAACTGATTGAAAATCTTGAGAGTAGAAAAAAACAATTTGTTTATTTCATTTGGTTTTCCACCCTTTCTTGACAATGAACAACTGATGTTATTTTCAGCATAGAGTGCAAGCACTCCTGATTTCCAATATAAAGTACTATTACTTCCTAGGAGGCAACAATAAGCATTTCACATTGTAGTATTACTAAAASACCTCTTTACATTGAGGTGATCTGAACTTGTTCATGCAAGAGCATTTAAAATTAAATTAATATAAGTGCTAAGAAATGTATGAATTCTGTTTTGAAGCTTGCACCCTGACTAGTGTCTTTCACAACAATTATGTGTGAAACTATTTTAACCATTGCTGAAATTCAGCCATAAGTAGATTTTCTCCTTCCACATAAACCTAATGCTGATGGRAAGGATCAGGTTGTGAGCAGACAGAACACTCTGTCCGTGCTACAAAAGCAGCCAAAACAGTAGCATTTGGCAGCCATTGTTGTTCCAAGAGTAATGAACTTCGTATCAGATCCTTTTTCCTTAGCTGTTGTTTGCTCTCCTCTTTTCTTAGCTGACAGTCTCAACAGGATGCCAGTTAATGCTTGTGGGGGCATGAGCATCTCTCCAGTAGGTAATATTCTCAAAGTGCTAACTCATTTTATACCAGCCAGTTAACTGCCACCTGGGAGTAATGACTTTCTATCACTACTGAACTGAACTTGATTAAATTCTTTTACTATTCATTTTCACACCAATAAACTAATTTGTCTTGTCAGTACAGTTTGCTTAGGCCTTCTGAAAAAGCACTTTCTAAAAGTCTGTAACGTGTGACAGGAAATAGAGCAGTACTAGACAGAAAGGAGAGGCAGTGTAGAGAACATTTCAGAAGTTTCTTGAGTTCTTCAATTAACATAACATGCTTCATAACATTTATCAAGGAACTTCAGGATAACAGCTTTATGTTTTGGAAGTTTTTTCACTTAAAATGCATAGCATGAGCAACAGCATGTGGGACTCTACCTGGTAAAAGCTAAAGGCAATTGTTTCCTTTTAAAGAGAAAAGCAAGAGAAAAATACTCACTTATCTGAACCTTTGGSGGCATCTTGGTTTTTTTTGCATTTTCCCCTTACTGTTTGTGAGATTAGATCTGACTGTGTCTCAAGTTTCCATATCTGTGCTCCTGGCAAGTGAGCTATGCCTCTAAGCAAYGTCCTTTGTTAGGAACGATGCACTGTGGCAGTGTAGAGCCTGTCCTCTCTACTGCCATTTATAAAATTTAGGATGTATTCCTCTTTGACTCGCACAACTATTTTGGTTCATCATGCTCTATCTGTGAGCCAGCTTCTTATGCCACTGCTATTTTCCAAATTTAATTCTGCAGATATGACCATTTCCAGTATAGGAGGAAACAATGGGTGGGAAAAATCAGTTCTGTTCATGCTCTTTGCACACAGCTGTTGAGTCCCTCATATGGAATCAAAAGGACACAAAGACATTTTGGTGTAATTTAAATTTGATTCCTTTTTTTTCTATCACTCTTTCCCCTTCACCATTGGTGTCATCCAGGTAGAGAAATACGGGCAAAATATATTATTTTAGAATTGTTTCTGAAAAAACAAAGGATAACATAGTGTCAAAATTATTAAACCCTGTTTTTCTTACAGCTTTTCTCACATCTATGCTAATTGCTAAAATCTGAGAGGTCTGGCTAGAACATACTAAGAGCAGAACCAAAGTCCATGCTGTTTCTCTTCTCTGCCATTTCATTGTACTTCTGTGCAACACCAGGAGGGAAAGAGAGTTTCAGGAAGGGTGTGAGTCACCCAGACAGATTCCAGGACTCTCAGTCATGCTCTGCAGGCTCCTTGCGTATTGGCAAGTGGATCAATCACACTTTTTTAGTTCTTCAGGGTAATTTAAACATTTTCTTACATGCTTTACATGTCATTTCAAAATTTATTTCCTCATGGTATTAACAGCTTTCAGTAAGCATGAAAAATTGYGTACATATTAAGCAGGAGGTCTGATTTTAACTACCTTTTCCCACCTTTTTTTTTGCCAAATAAACTTCAATTGAATAACAAAATTGCATTAAATACAGTGTATTAATCTAGTCCCCAATGCTGTGGGACATTGAATCAAACATCCTCGAACTAAAATACTTAGATTTGTTGCATTTTAAAAATCAGCATATGCAATGATGTTACTCTTCTTTTGTCCACTTAACCCCCCCCAGCCCTGGAATCCACTAGAAACTGAGAAAATGAAGTTAACTATTTTATTATTTTCCCATGTACTTGAATTATGGCTTTCTATGAGGGTACTAGAACAAGCTGAGACATTTCCAGASCTGTCAAATCTACTGATATATTACAAGAATCCCCATATTATTATTGCCATACATAGCAGAATATGAAAATAATGTTGGCATAAATTATGTTATTCAATAGCAGGGAATGATGGACACTGTTMATGTTAAGAGATGTTAATAAAATCATGTATCATGCATATATAACTTTATCCCTCAAATACTTTGTTAGAGAAAACTACTGTTTCTTTTCTCCACTTAGAGAATAGAAGTTTCTGGTTGTGACTGACAACAGTAGAAGGTGAAATTACATCAGATCTCTTTGCCTTCTCTTCTTTATGAGAGTTTGCAATGTCATATTCTACTGATAAATGTTACTTTAATATCTCACGGTAATGTAAATGTCATTGCTCTGCCCCAAAAAGGGACACATTCTCYTCTTCAAAGACAATATGAATTAATTGTGAGCAAAATAACTGCGTATGAAAAATATTGACTGTACAGCTGAAATAATTTAAAGATAACAGGATAGCAGGACACAAATACCACACATTTTTTGAATTAATGAGATTCAATTTAAAAAGCCTTTTCCCAGTATTCTCTCCATGGACATTACTGGTCTTTATGGCATTTTTACAATTGCAGAAAGAAACAGAAAAATCCTTGGATCAAAAAAATAAAACTAACAGTTTGGTGGAAGGTTTTCCTGTGTCTTGTTTACATGCAATTTTAGATATGTTACACTTTGATTTTTCTTCCCTTTCTGATGTAATAATGCAGATTGCTTAGTAAATGAACAAGTGTCCCTGCAGGGATTTTAGGGTTGATTTGTTCCTTAAATACAGTAAAAAAAACAGTTTAAGACAATCAAGTTGGGAAAGTTCRTACGGGCATGTTTGATTGCAAGAGGGCATGCAACCATCAACACAAATTAACCATCAATACCGTTCTTCTTTCCCAGCCTTTACATTTTATTTTGCCTATTATACAAACAGAAGTTTACATTTATGTCTTAATTTCAGCTATTTTATGTGTTTGAAAAAGTACAGATTTGAATCATCCATCAAAAAAAAAAAAATTAATTATTTATTGAGAGATGTGTTTGTCATTTCTTAAAAGCTGTATAAGAATGGACAGATCTTTTAAATGTGAATAGAAAGTTATCTACAGTAAAAGGTTTGAAATTAATATTGCTAGAAGWCATTAGGCTAGAGGAAAAAATTAACTAAAAATCACCTGTATTAAATACTTCTTACTAAAATACATTTTCTTACATTGTAAGAATTCTCATAAATGCTAGCTTTCCTTTCGCTTTTATCTGTGCACAAAAATTATATTGAAATATAAAATCCCTTTTTTATTGGTGGGGGTTTTGTTTCATTGTTGTTTCTTGCCCAAAACAAGTCAACAAGCTCTGAAATATTACTTTAAATTACTGTACTAATATATTGAAGCAATTTCTTAAAWATTTTAAGGTATGTCTTGTTCTAGCATATGCTATGATAATTTTTCTACTTATTCAAGGCATTCAAGTTGGCATTCACATCAAATACTGTGCTGCTGTTGAGGTAAAATAAGCACATATACGTGACACTATAGCAATATTCAGAAACACTTAAATGTCTGAATTCATATTGTGCTTGCATTTAACTCTCTTGTCATCACAGAAATTGTTCCATTTCTCTGAAAATCAGTTATAAAATATGAATATAAAACAGAAGAAGTTTCAGAACTACAGATGACACATATCATACTGGGACTTCTAATTCCTTTAAATACCATTCTGTAGTTTTTGGCATACTAAACTGACATTAATATTTGCTGAAATACCTAAGAAATACACACACTTCCCTTCAATATTTGAGGTTTAGGCCTTTTGAAATAATAACTGAATTAAAGATTTCATATACAACAGCCAAGTTTAGTATTGGTRCAAAGCAACATATTCTCATTTAAAATTTCCTGTCTATTGTTCCTTAACAGAAATACGGAAAGTTCAATAATAGAAAGTTTMTTTTACCTTTGTCCAATCCAAGACAATTGGGAGACACAATCACCTTGAAAACCCTCATCGGGGAAAAAGAGATATTGATAGTTGTATGCAATGGAAACTGGACAAATTTGTGTGTATTAATCCATAAAGATTACTAAATTCACATTGTGTGGCTCAGGGAATCAGAATTTCTAACTGTTGATGTATAGAAGACTACTTGGAATACAAATCAGTTTATCTGCCCTGCTATACTTTTTGTCGAGCACCTTATTTTGGCCACTAGATGATTGGTCTGATCATACATTAGTTGTATTTCCCAGGTGTGGGATACATTAATAGTTCTGTGGAACGCCGGCACACAGGAATACAGCCAGGACCACGAACCTTTCCAGATTATCATTAGACCTGAAGAATTAAATTATGTAGAACTGGATAGGTACACCTGCTCTTATAACTCTGAATTTACACAGCAGATTTTTACAGCAGATTTTTTTTTTTTGTTACCTTCAAGAAACCTTTTTGAATTGCTTAAAGAAGATACCGGCAGAAAATATGTAAAATTRAAGCTTTGTGTGCAAAAAAGAAATGCAAGAGTGATTCTTTTTGTATGTTCTTCTGTTTTGCCACAGTGAGCTTTACATTTTACAAATCTTTTMTAAAAATTACATGATTTTGAAAAGAAGCAAAGAAAGTGACTTTACTTAGAATTGAAAATGCAACAACTTATGATACTAGTTATAAATTAACAACTCAGGGACATACCTATCTATTCTCTGGATGTATACTCCACTTTCTTTCAGACTCTTCATATAAAAAGAGAAGTTAACAGATATATTTTYGTTTATGACATAGATGGGAACATGCTAGTTTAACACACTGGAGATTCGAATTTGTTTCCAGATTTTTAAAATTGGATCTTTACGAATGTTATGATCCCTTTATGTTCAATTCTGTGGCCAATTAGGCATGTTCATGTTCCTTCAGTCCAAGTACACCATGTTGAAAATACAGTTAGATTTTTTGTTCTGAATTAATAATTCATACTTGAYAATTTTAAAAAATGGACCCAAAGAAATATAGTTTATTCTCTTAATTTTATGAGTCAGTYTTGGGTTTGCTTTATTTTTTGTGCATAGGAAAATATACCGAGTTTAAAACATTGTACCCAAAGCATCAAAATTTGTGACAAAGACAGAAGTTGTAAGATCATGTGTTTTATAAAGATAGCATATAAGTTATCAACATTTTTTGCAATGTATATTAAATAAAAAATAAACAGAAGAGTACTTGAGAACCAACAGTAAAGAAAAAAGTATTTTTTCACTGAAACTAAGAAGAAATAATGCTGTAAAGGACTGGCTTTGGATCTTCATTATAGTTGAGGATTTGAAGGGATAGAAAGATCTAATGTTGTCCAGGAAACTGAAGAATCTGTCATTAAATACAGCCAACAGGGAAATACAGTATGCTGAAAGGTGTCCTCAGAACAGAGGAAAAAAAAATCCGTTGAATCTTTGCATTAGAATTTTGTCAGGAAAGAGCCTGCCTTGGATGCAAAGGTTGCTAAATATTCCATTCATAAACCAGATGTCTGTTCTTCCTTGAGTCTGTAAATTTTGGAATGCATTTTGCCTTCCATCTACATTCAGGACTGCGACAGTATCAAAGGGAGTTCTGCAATCTGCATCAGTGGGAGGCTGCCTGAGCTAGCAGCTGCCACGGAAGACTTGGACAAAAGCCTAAMTTCACTAACTCAATTGCAAAACCCTCATCAAACTGGAAGTTGGTGTTCAAATTATTACTTTTTGAAGTAATGGATCAACGTTTTGGATCAATTCATAGCAWGACAGTGGACATACTGCTTTACTTTCTGATCATTTGGTTCTCCACTTATCAGTTTAGTATGTTCGTTCATATCCACCTCAGTGAATTGATTTGAAATTCATAGATGAGGCAGGTTATATAACTGCAACTGTCTATATCTCATGAGTATTTGCAGTAGGAACTGACTCACTGATATGTACATGTGTGCACACCCACGTCAACATACAAACCCTTCTCCCACTGTTTCACCCTAACGGATATAACTGCAGGTATGGCTTTTTAAAAATCCAAAGTCTTCCTCCATTTTCAAATKATTGGTTAAAAACTGATGGAATGTAAATATGGAGTTCCTTTTTTAAAGGGTAATAAGATAAACCAAAGTTTTAGTGAATAGCATTTCAAGTTATTTGGAACTGTTATAGACTGTTTTCAAGGGGTGAACAGTTATTGCAATCTGTATTTTCTTTTTAAGAGCAGGATACTGAAATCAGGAGTGGAGGAAGAAATCCTATATTATGATTTTTTTAAAAAAGACGTGTATGTTATTCACTACACAGCACAAAAGAAGCTAGAACAAATACAATGGAGAAGCAATGGAGAGAACAGCAAGAGACGTACAATTCTATTCAGAAAATCAGAAAAGTGCTGAATAATTTGTTTTGCTACCAAGGTGTGGGGGTGGATTTCCAATACAGGAATATACATTCCCTCTTTGATTCCAGCAGACCCAARCATATGTTCTCTGAGAAGTTAAAATCCTGATCAAGCTGAAAACAATTCACAACAATACTTGGGTATAATTCATGACTAGAACACCAAAAATGTTGATATTTTTCTGAACAGTCAAGGAAAATAGAGAAGATATGAAAAAATAACATTCTGGTGTCTTCAATGAGAGCTATTTCTGATCATAATTGGCCTAKATTTGAGGCTTTACTTTGCACTGTGCATTTGAAGTATTCTAATGTAAACATAGAATTGTAGTTAAAATACAATAAACCTTGGTGCAATGACATAAAATGGACAACCTAAAATAATTTCTCAACTTTGTGTGGTAAATTAACATCTAACTAAAGGTAGATGTAAAAAAATATATCAGCACTAGGAACTAAACACAAAATATATTTCCCTCATTTCTATTACAAGTATATATTTATATGTAACACTCTAAAATACAAGGCACTATATAATTTTGAAACTTAGAGTGCAATTGTGCATATAGATTATCAAACCTATTTCTCAGTTAAAAAAGCTCACAGATATATAGGGTAAGGTCATCTAAATGAACACGATAAAAGATGAAAAATGAAAAAAGTCAAGGAGAAAAGCAGCCAATGTTCTTCCCAGCCAGATTCCCTGCCTTATATAAGACTTCACGAGTGTATCAGGAATTCCTGCACAGTTTGTCTTCTGTCTTACAAGCTGGGCTTTTTTCCTCTTTAAAATATCTTTTCACAGATCTTATCAGAATGCTGTATTCTCAAAAAATCTGGTTCAAGACACAATCCATCACTGAATATGTATGTGTTCCAAAACATTACCCATATATGTTGCTAGTGCTAACAGAATCCAAAATTCAGTGTATGTCTAATTATAGGTTAAGATTTATCAGAAAGAAGGATAAGAATTCTTATGCATTTGTATTATATAATAATTTTTGCATCACTTTCTTGTATTTTGCGTTCAAGCATGCAGGGTGACATTCAAGAAAAAGTAGATGCAGCAGCCATGACAGAATAAAAAGAAACCAAACAAAAAAAAAAAAAA
>NW_026623546.1:394430-424713 GCF_030028575.1 Malurus melanocephalus
AAAAAAAGGAACTATTACCTCGTAATCACTACATTAAAAACCTTAACTGACTCAGCCTCTCAGATGGACAACTTACATCAGCATTTTCAGGACACAATTTTCAAAACAAAATTATTYTCATGCAATTTTAGGACCTGAATTCAAGAGAACAGAACATTCACAAATAATGGGAACTGCAAAAATGCAGACATTCTCTGAAATAAGTCGATGAGAGTCTGTTTGCCATGTTTACAAGGACATTTAGGTCTTCAAGAACATTTAGCTATATTATTTGCACTACAAAAAGCTAAAGGAAAACAGATTCTGCAAACACAGGTACTCTAAATTAATGCATTCTTTTCTTCACAYGTTGGTCCAGAGAACGGATTAAGAATCTATTTCAGAAATAAAAGTGAGAGAATGCTCTTATAGAGAAAATTAATTACACATCATCAAAATTCCTTTTACATTTTCAAGCCATCATTTCGTATGTCATGAGCCCCTTCTATGCATTGATGGTAGAACTTTGACACTTGCAGTCTAAATCTGAAATTGCCATTGAAAACAGAGCATATTATCAGACTGTATGAACCAAGGTAATGCATTCCTCTTCCCTGCCTTTTACTTCTTCATGTGTCAGTCAGAGAGCAATTTATCTACTGATTTCTTTGTGGGAGTCGAGTAACGGAATCACAAAAATTCTGAGTTCCTTTTCAAGCTCTTCTCCTTACTTTATCTGTGACTTCAGACATGTCACTTAATCTTTCTTTACTCCATTTCCCTCTGTAAAAATGGAAGCTGTAAACCATTCCTTTATTTTCCTTCTTTTACAGAGATGACTGCTCTTCTCCAACCCTGACATATTTGATACTGAAACATGGGCTAACTTAAAATTCTGAGCTGCAGATCAATGATATATTCACGTAGAAGTACCTGAGCTAGCTTTAAGGCAGGTATCTCAGGTGTGGCAAACAGTCTAATTAGGASTGCATGGAAACAAATCTCCAGGGGAGATCATCCAAGCCATGACCTACAGTGCTTCAATTTCACCGCTACAGGTACATAATTAAAATTAAACAAAAAATAAAACTGATTAGGCCATTATATGCATATATAAAKAGTAGGTAACCAGAAATCAGGGGGTGGGGGAAAGGAGAATAATGAAATATATCTAAGAGAGCTGCAAGAAACGTGAGAGAGACCTAATAGAACCAGCTGAGTGGTAACGAAGCAGCACAATGGAAGGGTCTGTTYAGAGATCATATCTGTAATTAATAACATAGGAATTGGTATGAAAAGGCTGTCTTGTTCAGTCCTCAAATTGTGAGAATACCTCTCCAGCCATCCCTACCCTCGTTAGAAGAAATAGAACCAAGGAAGATTCATAATTCAGGGGAAAGGTACATTATAAAAAACCATAATCCATAGTATTTAGAAAGTCAAATTGAATGCTTCTATACTCTTTCTCATAATGATAAAAAGGAACAGTCATTAACATGGTTAAATAAGATTAAAAAAAAAATAAAGCAAACCCAAACAATTTTGGTAGCCTTCAAAGGATTTCTAATTGAAAGACATCCTCCAGGCCAGTAACTGGACTTGTGATAAATTAGTGGGTTTTAGTACTACTTCTA
The DNA here is from genome assembly GCF_030028575.1 of Malurus melanocephalus. Taxonomy (NCBI): domain Eukaryota; kingdom Metazoa; phylum Chordata; class Aves; order Passeriformes; family Maluridae; genus Malurus; species Malurus melanocephalus. Next base: position 396,044 of record NW_026623546.1, read on the forward strand.
TTATTTAGAAAATCGCCTGATGACTGTTAACTGTTAGGGTCAGGAAGGCAGGTAATTCTGGAATTTTCTCTTACAGAGTTTTTTWAAAATTTTCTTCTGAGATGTGGTATTAGGCATGGTCAGAACCAGAAAGCTATGAYGAGTAACCAGGAAACTAATTTGCCACGGTAATGTCTTTACCCTTGATACACAAATATAAATGTAATGAAAATGTTCTTCAGAAAATTATTGTGCAATTTACGTTAAGAGTACCATTCTAACAGCAAAATCAGAGAAGGCTGCACATATGAGCAGAATTTCCTTGTAAGGAAAGCTCCAAGGGCAAGGGATAAATTAACTCAGAAGTTACTTTTGGTTCTGCAGATTTTACTAATTAACAAGATCTTTGCATACTGAATTTTCACAGTCAATCTGCTAACATTTCTTTTTTTCTTTTTTTTTTTTTTTTTTTTTCTCTTGCATCTGACACCACAGCTAATCATCAGAATAAAACTTCAATCTCCATCTGACAGTCATGTAGGCTGGTAGGCAATGTACAGCATATTCTAAGAAAATCAACCCCCTTACCCTTTTTCTCCCCCTATTTTCCAGTGTTTTATTCTCAACTGARAAAATGTRAAGMCCTTAAGAGCAATTTACTCTGCCTGTGAACTGAACCTTCTTAAATTTTTCTTAGTTATAAAGATTACTTGTTTTCCTTAGTCATCTAGGCTCAAAAAAAAAAGTAGGAAATGTACCAGAAGGTTTCATGTATTGCGCTGAAGATTATTATTTCAAATTCTAAAATGAAAGGAAATCCAAAGCAATTAGTTATAACTGCATTGTTTTACACCAACTGAAATTAAATGGTAAATATTTGAAGCAAAAATTAATAACCAAGAGATTGCTTCCAAAATGCTGTTTCCATGGAAAATCCAGYATAAATCCTGATTAAAACCTAACCAAGCCAAACACTGCAGATTACCTAGATTCCAATTAAATGTGACAAATGAATGCTTGACAGATTTCAATTCCAATTCTATTTCTGTCAGAATGATCCATTAATATTGAAGACTACATTATCAGAATTTGAACAATACAATTGTGCTTAAAATRGTTAAATGCAAGTGGACTTAAGAATCATAAAACACTCTCACTCAGATATCAGGTACTATATGTATGAGGGAAGAAAAGTACATTCCATACTGTTCCATCATTTATAGGTTGCTGTTAACAGAAATTTCTGGAAGCAGATGACAAGCCACTGTTGAAATCTTGTTTATAAAATGTGACAGCAAAATTCAGAAGTCYGTAGAGCATAATTTTCATGACAACATCACCCACCTTTCAAAGGTCTCAGTTCATGGTTTTATAAAGGGSTAGGAAATCTTGATTATTCTACGCTTGTCCTACTATTCAAAATTTTTTACTGGAAATTTTGTTTTCATTCACTTATCCATGAACTAAGATATTTATCCACTGCTATGTTTCTATCTATTAATTATCAAATGCTATTTTTAGAATACAATCCAAGAAATTGATCCTACCAAAAATAAAATACTTTCCAAAAAAGCATAATGAAAGCATCTAAAATATTTTAATTATTAGAATGCTTTTCTAGTTTTTGCAGCAACACCAAAACTTAAATAAACAATTTTCCTTTAATATATGACACTGCTCAAACACTCTTCCTTTTCAATTGCACTTCAGTGAGTGTGATTTTCATTTTCATTGGCTACTGCATAAAAAATTATATTCATTTGTGACTCTGCAGTTTGTCCAGCATGGCTCAGGCATAGCCAATATTAAAGTACTTTCTGAACTCAGAATCTCAGGTCTGCAAATCCTCCACATTGCTGAATGTCCAAGGAATTGAGAAATTGTTTCTTTTTTTTTTATCCTAACTGCAAAATCTCACTACAAAACAGACAATAAAATAATCAGCCCAATTTAGGTACAAACTCTATAAGCTTGTAAAGCCCAGTAAAACTGTTATCACTTTTCCCCCCTACCACATCCCCAGAAAAATGAAATGTAAACAAATATATTCATATAAACAACCAAGAAGAATATATAAATGCAAACATATAACCATACATAACCTAATATAACTTTAGATGATATATACTTTAATACTGTGCTATTATAATACTATCTTCCTTTTTAATCAATTAATTGTTTGCTATTGGGATATACACTTTAAGCATATGTAGACTGTTGTAGCCATTCTTCAGGAATTCATACTAGATTTTGAAATACCTTACCATGAAGAATAAAAGAGTTTTAATGAGTTCACATATCTATCTCAGATAACACAAAATCCCAAGAACAGTTATCCAGTACTGTAATCTCTGAAAAACTGAAACATGCATTTAGCCAAACTAATTAATTCAATAACAAAAAAATACACCACCCTTGCGTGTACCCACCTATTACAATTGAATTAGAAAACCCATTATTTATTTTGTTATCATAAACCTGTACACTTTGGTGTGTATTCATTTATTTTGTTGTTCATGGGCAAATGAAAATACAATGAAGTCAGTGTCTGACTTCATAAAATTTTAGATCAAGGCCAAGAAATGGAGAACAGTGAAATATTTCTCTTTTATAAAATAAATTTCAAAATTATTTTTGGTTTTTTAATCCTGAATAATTTTAGATAGAAAGAAAAACAGAACCTAACCTAAGAGTTATATCAATGTCTTTYGGTTTTTAATAGTAGTAGAATTACTATGGAATAAATATTTAGTATTTTCCCCTTCTACAGAAATGGATTCTGAATTTAAATGAGATGTTGTAAAATACTCTACAAAATAAAGTATGAAGAAAAGGAAAGTAATGTTCTTCTATTCTAAATAGTGAAGAATGGACTTGACATTGGGTTTTATTTTGAAAACAGTCTATACAATGTTTTTGGTGAAAAGAGAATGCTCTGGAGTGGGGTTTTAAAATGTTATTTTATTTTCCTGATGCTGTATGTATTACGTTCTGGGAAATTTTCTAAGCAATTTTTGAATCAAAAATGGAAGGAAATGAGACTACACATCCTTTATGGTTTTCTGTCTAAAATGAAAAGTATGTAATTTTATTCAATTACCATTTTCCCAGACCTCTACTGATTTTTTTTTCAGTGTTTTAACTGCTTCTGCAGTATAGATTTTAAATCATGTGAAGAAAAGAAAGTGCTGTTTTTATTAGTGATGTTATGTTCCATTATTTTGTGTACCTGCATTGATTTAAAATCAAATAATTACAATTTTAATTATTTAATATATTTATTTATTTATATTTTTGGACTGACCTTTCAAAAGTCTACTTAGTATCACTTGCTAGTGAGATTATGTGTGTGAATGTTGTGTTTGCCCCTACCATTTTCCATATGCTCTGCCTCACCAACACTGCCATCCGGCGTAGTCCTTTCGTAGTTGTCCTCTGGGAGTGGAAGGGCACCCAGTCTTGGCCCTGATGAACTCTTACTGCTTGGTGTTTCTGACTCCTCCAGACCGCTGTCATAGCAACTCTGCAATGACCCTTGATGCGGGTCCTGAGGCTGACTCACAACAGAAAACGTCACTCTACGAAAYGGCTGCAAGAGAAAAGATTCTGAATGTCACTGCAAAGTTCAGTCTTGGAACAACTGATTCTCAAAACATGACTTAAGCAAACTAATATTTTAACATTTACCAGTTAAACAATTTTGTCTACWTTAAAGCAAACAGAAAGCACAGTTCTTACACAAAAGGCCACTGGACAGAATATGCATGGAATTTTACTGCAATACATGGTCCAGARCCTTCACACTGTTTATCACAGTCTCCTTTCAAATAGCTACATGGAGTAAGAAAGCTGGTTATAATATTTTATAAATTTTGTACACTTTCTCTTTTAATCAGTTGTGATAAGTTGATCAGAATTAATATCAGACTGCATAAACGTACTTGACATCGTGTGCACATATATGTCTAAGATCATGTGGGTGGGTAAAAATGCTCACCTGTAAACTATCTTATGGGCATTATGAACATAGCAACACACCCATAAGACCTCTATAAAATCACTTCCTATGGTTCTGAAAGCTAGGTAATGTGAGAAAGGAGGGCAAAAAATAAAAGGGGAAAATAAAGGAAGGGGACAAAAAAGTCTCTTAGGTCCTTTGCCATAAAAGTCAGTGCCTGGAGACAGGGTGTGTTGCCAGCTGACTTAATAAAGCCTTTAAAGCACCGYGAGCACAGCTGACACAACATGTTTCCACTGGGACTGCACAAACATGGATTGCTAGAGATTTGTCTTCATTCAAAATGACAGATATTACTGTTGCTCTGGAAGCCTACATGCTGAACCCTGGCACCAGTGAGAATCCCAGGAAGTGGGAGAGTCAATCCTTCACATGTCAGAGGACACTGAGGGCATGCGGGATTTTCAGTGAGAAATTAGGGGATTCTCCTAGGATTTGAACTACACTCAAGCAGGAAAGATACATTTAAAATAATTTAATGATATGTTTGAAATAACTTACTGTTTACAAGGCTAGAAAACCACAGAAACATGTCTGGTGCTCTAGAAAGCATCTTCTGAAACAAACACCCATAGATCCATTTTATAAGACACTATGCAGGCATTCCTATGTCTAAAATGCGGTGTCTGACAGCGCTGCCCTTTGGATTCAGACATGTTTCAAGCCCTGTGTCTGAATAAGACATAGCCATACATCAATCCCACTGGGAACTCTAGTCAATATAGGATGAAAATATACATGCAGGCCAGAAAGGAAAAAACAGCAACTACAACCACTCACACAAGCCCCAAAGAACAGAAGTCCACTTCAGGTTCACAAGTAGAGGGGTAGGTGAAGTTTCAGCTTGGGGGTACAAAATTCTCTTGAGGGTACAAAGTTTTGATGATATAAAGGTTTTCAGCATTGATGATAAACAAGTTTGGACAACAAATATAATGTTAAGCCTTCCTGGCACAAGCAGATCAAAAGTTTAAACAGGTGACCGTTACTAGAAATACTTTACTGTAACCTTTTGATGGACCAAAACTTCACTCAATGAGATGCTGTATTCTGTAAGTGTACATCAATTACTACTCAGTCGTGGGGCAGTGACGCAAACTGTGACTCTCACAGATTTGAATTCACTCAGATCATCCCATAGGCTGTTCCTGAATGTCATATATTCTGTCAGTCATATTCACTCCAAATGAGCTGGGACYGAGGCCCCTTGGAATCCACACACATCAAACTCACACAATCAAATTAGGTTTCCTTACTGGCCTGATGCAAAGTTTCCTATAACAGTCTCAGATGTCCCAATCTTTAAAATAATTTATTCTTTATGCAATAACTATATAAAAAAGTAACAGTTTGAACTGGTACCTCCAAGGAGGGACCCTGAAGAGAGGAAACCCTGAACTTTTACACTCTCATAATCCGAGCACATGAGAGTCTTGGGCTCTTCAGCTCCTGCCCTGTCTCTGAGTGTCCGGTCACTTGATGGGGGACACGCCCCCGTGTCCTTTATTATGCAACAGGTTGGCCATCCATGGCCTCTTGCCTGGGGTTCCCACCACCCAGAACTCCCCCTGCAGCTGCTCACCAAGCTAYCTGCACTAACTGTATTCCTCAACACCAGAAGGACTTTACATCATCTACTGTTCCTGCAAGAACAGTGATGTAACTTAAAGTGGGAATGAGAAAAAAAAAAAGTCATCAAGTATTTGGAACTTTATGTTCCATTTTTTTCTGAATTTTTGGAAATCAGTCTCAACTAGATCACAAGAACAGAACACCTGTTTATTACATCTGTAGCTACCAYAAGAACCATAGCAAAGTTATTTAAAATAAGTTTTGGAACAAGCTATAAAAGATTTAGGAGCATTCTGTTCATCTTCACATATTCTTTTAAAGCTATAAGCCTTACCTAGYTGGCATGTAGGGAAGAGATGTGACAGATGCAAAGTTGGGCTGTTTTATAGCTTAGGCTGAAAATTCCTTAAGAACATCACTGCATAACTTAGAAACTAAAAGAAATTTGATGCACTTTTACTAAGTTGTTAGTAATAGTTTTTAAACAGAACTGRGTGTTAATCTTTTTTATTTCTTAAATTCTGTACTGAATAGGAATTATTTAACACAAAACTATCACACAGTTTACTCAGTTTAGTGGAGCCAATTCAGCCCTTTGCACAGAATATCAATGAGAATGACATAATGATGATAAAATCCTTTCTGAAAGAAGGATGTGCATGCTAATTGTTGTTCTGCAGGATTTATTAGACTTTTGCTTTCAGTAAAAACTCAGAATTCTGACCTCTCTATTCCATTATTCCTGAGAACCAGAYCTTCTCAGTCAAATGTATTGCAAATTTTTCATGAATCCTGACCCATGAAACAGTATCATGGACTGTCCCTTTCCAATAAAAAGAAATATGGAAGATTGGATCAAAATATATGTTTGTTACCTGCATAGTTAGGAAGGACTTAATGTGCTTAATATGAGGAATTTTAAGAACAAAAAGCCTAAATATCTGTATTGCAGTTGACTGTCTCCACTCCCACATCATCATTTCTGATATGCAAATCATCATATTCTTTAGACAGAATAATCTGGATTATACATTTGTCAGAGGAGAACTATCAGTTATAAAAGATACTGACTTTTTACATACATTGAATATATGGGCTAAATGAATTTTGGTATCTAATTTTCACACCAAAAACTAGGACATCTTAGAGATAAAGTTGATGAAAACACAGAAGTATGGGATTGTTTTAAAATGCCTCTGAAAAAAAAAAGTGCATATGAGTGTGAATGTTACTGTTCATGAAACTCATAATAGTCCYTTGTTATTAACAAGAGCATTTAAATTAAATGAGTTTAAATCCCTATGAAGAAAGTTATGAACACTAGAATATTCATACATAATAAATAGTATTAAGGCATCAATTMATGTTAATGAAATAAGCCTCCTCCAAAAACAAGAACTTTCTTCTTATTTTCAGGAACTAATTTTCCCCTAACTCTGAAAGCAGATGACTTTCCTCTTTAACAATGTATGATATCTTGGGCTATATGCAGGAATTTGAGGTGGCCTAGGAAGGAGCTGGAGATCATCTAGTCCAACTCCCTCACTCAAAGCAGAGTCAGCAGAAGCACTTTGCCCAGGAATGTGGTCAGTCGGGTTTTTMTTATCTTCTAGATTGGGTGCTYCATGGMCTTTCTGAGCAAGCTGTTCCACAGWTTTGCTACTCTAATAGTAAAGGAGGTTTCTCTTGAGTTTCAATGGAATTTCTGTATTTTCTGTTAGTACCAAAGCATAAAAAGCACTGTGTCAGGCCTAAATAATATTATAATTCCTGATAGCTACAGAAAGTCAATCAATGTCAAGCTCCTTGTAAGAATAATACAGTGACTCTGAGATGTGTACAAATAGATCTGAAKAGSCATGAGAGATGTATCAGCTAATCAYATAAATTCAAAGTGTTTTTTTAACACTTGAATTTTGATATAACATGTCATTATCCTTCCCTTTCTATTCATTCTTAATTGTTGGAAGCTTGTTGGAAGACAAACAAAATATTAATGAACTATTCCTATKCTACATGAATAGTTTCAACCCACACAACTATTTTCCCCATTCAAATCACATATTTCTACCGTTCTAAACTTCTGTCATTTTAGTTAATGYAAAATTGTCAGGAAATTAAATTAAACAGGTGTTATTTTTTCCAGTGAGAAGACTGGAACACCTGAGATTGGTATTAGAGTAGCAGCCTAAAAGAGGGGAAAGATGCTGATAAGAAAAGTGATTTTTTTTTTTTAAATTTAGCAAAATGTAGTGACAATTGTAACTTTAAACAGGACTTGAATAAAACAAAAAGTAAGTATCCTGATATTACAGCTCTGCAGCGGATAATGCCTGTGGTGAACTGCAATTAGCTTAGCTATCAGGGAAGAAGTCTAGGCACAAGAGAAGGACTTTCCATAATTACTTGCATTTATTTTGGTTTCACTTTTATTAATTTTACTTTCAGTAGTGGTCTTCTGGTCATGAACCAGAAGTGTATTTTGTTTGTTCTGCATAAATTTGAAAATCCACTAATACCTATTTGTTTAAGCCTAAGGCTAAATGTTAAGMTTTTCTATTCAGGCATAATATTTCATAATGCATTTTACATTATGGGCATCATACTGCAATGCACAAGCATACTTTTCTTCTTTCAAGTTTCATGTTTTTCTCCAATATACTTTGTTTCCTGTTATCCAAACTTCCCTTTCTGAATCACATCAAGGACTTCTGAGCAGGCCAAAATTATTTTTATTCACCTAGCTACATTCAGTAAATAAATTCCTAATAATTCTTGTCTCTGWTATAAGTAAAAAAAATAAAAGCATGTCTTTTATTTTGGTGAATATAATCAGAAAAGAACYGATAATATGAAGAACATCTCTTACTCAAAGATATTTTCAAAAATACAATGCACTTTCATGATAGAATCTTCATATCAAAATACAACATACAGGTTCATWTAGAAAAATTAGACAACATCTTACAAGGCTTGTAGGCCAATATTCTTAGTATTTCACAAGAGTTCTTATTATTAGCTCTTGAAATGTGGCCATAAAAAAACAAGAATAAATGAGAATCTGCATCAGAGATGGTCAAAATAATTTTAGCATACTCTTTTGTCTGCTACTGAAAATATATTTTTATCACTTCAGTATCCAGATTCTTGAAAATTATAAAAACAAAGCATCAATGACACTCAAGTGCTCTCCTATTATTCTACTGCAAAATGAAATGGAAGAAGTAGAACTTTTTCTTACCAAGAACAATTACAACATTAATTAAGATATTTATCGTATATCATTCTATTTTTTTAACAGAAGCTTGTCCTATATCTTTCATGAAGATTAAACAGAACTTCAGTGTATCTTGCATGTTTTTTTCTGAACTCAGTGCATTAGACTCTAGTATTCTACTCTTAACTCTTTCTCATAATTTTCCTCAAAACCTTCTGAACATTTCATTTACCAAAATCTGTTACTAAAACTCTGTAAAAGTGTTCTTTTTACTAAGGGTCCAATATTTGACACTATTCACTTCACAAAGGCTTACATTCTCTGAAACTTTTCAGTGAGCCAAACTTTTGCTGAATTGTTTGGAAAGCCTRTCTCTCCTGAAGGAGTTTGGTTTGTTTTCTTCGGTTTTCAGCAGAGATTATGCTGCCCAAAACTACTCCAGGGAGAGAGTTCGCAGTGACTGCTGTGTCTGTCACCTCCTGTAGTTCATCAGGAGAGATCTCTATCTTTATCTTTGCTATGTTGTTYCATTAAAAGTTTTTCATTGTCTGGAAACAAACAAACAAAACCCTCACTTCCATCCTATCAGCTCAATCACCCAGATGTTTGGGTCGAGAACCTCATCATCTTCTCTTGAATCTGGAACATTATTAAGCAATTTCATGTGTAGAAAGGAAAAAGGATATCATTCTCTAGCCAGGTTATCAGGCACTRAAAAGCCTTAGAATGCAGGAAAACCTTCACAAAACCTATTTCAAAAAATCATTTACACAAAACTGCCCATTAAGAAATTATGAAACCAGAAAGATTGTCCACATGTATTTTTCATAGCCTATAGAATTATGATCCCTTGTCTCAAGTTCMAGTGGGTCAAAAAGTGATGTGATAGAAACAATTAATTCAATTAAGCAAYACTCATAAATGTACATATATCACTTGAAGTTCTGACAAACATTCTATGTGCAATAATATTTTRGTTCATCTAAGGTATGGACTAAAGAAATTAATCTCTTTATCTACCCCAAATTTGTACTTTGCTATCCTCGGAAGAACTATCTTGAAGCAAATACTTTGGAGCCTTTTGGATCAGATTCCAAAGAAGAAAATGATCCAAAAGCCTCCCTAGACAGCTTGAACTAAAAGGATCTCAGTGCACAGTATTAGACAAGCTAGTCCAGAGTAGATCTCCACAGAATGYATATAGTATAAGTCTCAGAGTCCACTGTTTCACCATACAAATAAATTCCTCTTGTGCCATTCTATTTGCTATTGTAGACTGAGATAATCTTTAAAAATTTCTTTCTCAGTGTTTTGTTTCCCTGCACAAAGAGAAGCTTGTGTCTGCAAAGGGATCTGTGCCAGAATGCTACAGAAATCACAGATACAGACAGCTAAAGCATATATGGACATTTCAAACTATGGAGCCTCAGTATCAGCAAAGCACTGATGCACAAGTAGTGTCTTCCTCCAAGGAATATAAAATATTCCCGCTACTGAGAAGAAATATTTTGAATAAATCAAAAATACACCACAATGTTCTTTATAGGTATGATTAGCTAAAACTGAAAAAAAAAAAAAAAAATCACAAAAGTTTTGAATTAATAATACATATGTCAAATCAAAGTAGAACTCTGTGTCTTAAGTATCACCTATGTACTGTCATTGCTTAAAAGGCTAATTATCAGTATTACTGAGAATATTTTGGTTTTAGTTACTGCTCACAAGACCCTGACCCAATATGAATCTGAGAGTCACAGCATCAAATTTTGGAAAATTCAGCAGTARCTCCTGGAAGAATAAGATCAAATTCTAAAAGTATGTGAATACATAAACAAGGCACTTCAAGCTCCATAAGGAAGATATACAAATGTATTCAATTCAGCTACAAAGATTCATTCATTTTCTGAGTGATTAGGAATAAGGACTTTTCCACAGGTCACCAAAATTGTACTGATGATGCCATATTTCACAAAAACTACAGTTGAAATTTTTCCAAAATTAGGTATTAGACTCAATATTATGAATTGCTTTTATTWATGAGGCAGTCTTCAATGTTTGTTTACTGTTTATTCATCTAAGTTTTCCAAATTATTCTTTAAACCTAAATGTCTTAAATTTAAAGGCATAGTGATTTTTTAAGGGTTGGCATATTTTCAATAAATTGGATAACATCAACTAAGGCAAAAAACCTCAGACAGTCAACTAAATTTTTCTACAAAAACGAAAGGATGGAACTCAAGAAGTTTATCTCATCTTGGAAGATGATTAATAGAATACAAATAATCTTCACTAAATACTGAGGAATTTAAATTAGCTACACAATTTAATATCACTCAAGTCAGATGAAACAAATTCCATCTTGGTGAATACTGTAGCTATGCAAGTTAAAATAACAATAATAAAGAGGCCACAGGCTGAAAATACACGGCCTTGAAAGGGAAAATAATTAATTTTATTCAGAAATTAAATATTTGGATAAGCACTATAGATTGTGCTATATAGGAAAAAAAAGACTTGMATGAACTCAGAAATACAATTTGTTCTATTATTTCATATTAATCGGGGTTACATACACTTTCATTGTGATGAATAGATTGTTGGAAAAAATATATTTTATCGAGGCAATTGAAGAGGAAACTGATAAAAGGTAGTTATGGACAAAATAACARATGAAGTCTGTGTCCAGGACTATACTCCAAGCCTATTTGTCTATACAGTCACCTCGTGAAATTAAAACTCCTGCCAAAAATGTGGAGCTATTAGTTAATTTGCTAATTTTTTTTCACATTTCATATAGAAAAAAAATACTTTAAAAGTACTGCATTACTGTAAAAATAGAATATGTATTTTCTTCCATTGTAGGAAAATAYTTGAAGTGTGATGGGTATTTCAAAAAAACTAACTAAAAGGAGATATTTTGGTGATGAYAAACTGATTGTTGCAAAAATATCCAAAATACACAAAAAGAAAATATATACATTTTTGAAAACTAGCCATTTAAATTAAAGACCTGCTGATGTGTAGCTATTGCTGTTTATTTTATGCTATGGCCATCTGGAACACCATGCCTATGCAGTAGGTTAAATGTTACTCTGTATTTGTTGGTGGTAACATTTAAAACAAATTCTTTAAAACTATTGAAATATGAAACTATTACTTTTTCACTAGGCTCAATATGTTAGTAAGTTTTGAGGATGTAATTAACATATTAAAGATACTTGAAATGTACAACCTTATAAGAAGTACTCATATATTTATCTGTGGAATTGATTACAACCGTTAACTTGTTATGCAACAGTTATTGAATGAGAAAATAATGTAACAGAAGAACATGTTTGTGGTTTGATTTCTTYCTTTTTTTTCCTTCAGAAGTCTAGTGGTGAATTTCTATTAAAACAAATGCTAACTTGTGTTGTCTAATAAAAACTTTACTGGCATGTGTTTGTCAACACATGCTCCAGCCAAATATTAAAAGCATGATTTTTGAAGGGGGAAATGGAATGATTGCCCAGAAAGAAAAAAAAAGCAGCATGGACTTCGCTAAACCCTYGAATAGAACTACTTTTATCATCTTCGGATTTGACTTCCACATTTACAATTTCATTTTAATTTTTCCATGTCAAAATCACTTTTAGCTTTCACTTCAGATTTGGCCCCAAAAATTAAGGTCATCTTAATCACTCAAAATACTTTCATCATGAACCTTAAAAAATCATCAAATAACTTTATTATTGAATAATAATATTATTTGAATAAAAGTCAAATTAATATGCATACATAAAATACTACAAAATATAAACAGAAAAGCATGAGTTATAATAGAAAATATTTAAACCCAAATAAATTATTCATAAGTTAAACTTTATAGAACTATATTTCATAGAGTGTTAGTATCAATGGGTTTTAATAGTCAGCCTAACTGAAATATTCCCTAAAGGGTTTGCATAAATAGAAGAACACCTTCTCARTTAAAAACATGGCTATACATGTCAGACTTCCCCACCAACTTAACAAAGTTGAAATATAAAACTTTAGATGTGAGAACCATCATTATACAGCAATATATTGTGCAAAAATACTGTCTTTTGTTGATGAATGCMRAATGTCCTTCATTGATAAGAACTAYGGGTTGGTGCAGAGATTTCCTTTTAAAAGATTCAGGTAATTTGCTTCCCTTCCAAAACCTTTTCTGCATAGCTCAGCTGTGAAAATATTCATAGATATTTCTTCAGATTGGTTATTTGTTTGTTTGTGAGAAAGATACAATAATTTTGTTAACAAGACCATGCATTTCCTAGATCTCATGTTCCTTTAATCTCTTTAAGGCATTCTGAAAAGAAGACAGTAGAAAGAAAAATACTCTAGGCTTAATAAMTGGCTGGTTTTGATTGCATGTCTCACATAAATAAAATAGACAGAAAAGGATTCATGATAGTTTTTTTTTTATGTGGCTGATGAAGGATGAGTTCAAATTATGGTTCACTGAACCCTATATTTTTAATAGCCACTGCATAGTCATCCCTGTCAATCACATATTTAAAGATATTTCTTGATCATAAGAACATTATGAAGATTTTCTACAAAGAGATCCCAAACTGGAGTTCATGTTCTTTCATTTCACAGCTACATACCAAATGGGTAACTTTCAACAAGAAAACATCCTGATGTGTTTTTGGAAGAAGCTACAGGCCCAGAGAACAATAGAAGGACTGAAAAATTATTTTAAAAAGTCCACGTTGTCTTTTCAGACATTTCAAGTCATACTTGCTATGCACTCTCTCAAATATTCATATATGAATGATTTTAATTCTGTGACWCTAATTCAAGATACTCAGTCTGATGCTTGTTACCAGTTCCAAAGATGTTTTAAATACTAAGATATTATTTTTTAAAAGTAGTAAAGATAAAAAAATCTTCATTGCTTCTACTGTTTAGAAGTTTCACATAGAGATGTTTTTGCCCAACCACCWTTCTTTTTCTCCAATACTAAATTATGGGAAGTACCAAGAGTGAAAATATTTTGGACACTTAATGTCATTCCAGTCTTTCATTGTACAGTGTCATGCAGAACATAAAGTGAAGGATCTGGAATAATTAGGCGTCACAGTAAAAGACTAAAGCAAAAATAGAATTCAAATAAAATGTAAGAATTTTTCATTTTAAAGCCTAGTTTTTACAGTATTCTCATTCAGAAAGAAATTAAGATCACATCTTGAATATAATGTAATTTAGAAAAGAATCACATACTCCTTGGGCTAGTCTGGSCTGCAGGTTCTGATAAACTGCATGTATAGCAAGTACTGTGATCCTCATAGGAAATGGTTGTTCTTAATATTCAACAGAGCAATGACAACTCTTCAATTTTCTTTCCAAATATAACAGAGAGAGGCTTTCTGGCACAGAAATCTGGGCTTAAGTCTGAACTTTGCCATACATCTACATCACAAATTGTGCTGCTGTGAGAAGTCACCCAAGCCAGCCCGAACTGAATTGCACTGGAAGGCTTTTTGTGAACTTCTTAAGTGCTCTGCCTCTCTATTTATACTACACCATATAGCTGGATGTGTGCAATTTCCACTTTGAATGCTAAAACTTTCAGAATTAATTTCACTATTTATTCTTYATTTATTTCATGTGAATGAATAAGATTAGAGGGGTCAAATCCTTGGCTGATATAAATCAATGTACTCTTGTTGTCTGTCTCCAGACGTCTGTTCTTTCCCTAGTGATACCAAGATGTTTTTCTTTTTTCAAACAAAACAACATAACAGGCCACAATATTGTCATGGCTGCAGACAGTCTTGGATCTTGATTGCATGAGGCAGCCTGCACTCCATAAAGCCAGCTGGCATTAGCAAGAACACTTTCTGGTCAGTGCCCTCTAAAAATAAAACAGTATCAATCTCACCAAGAGCAGACCCCTATTGCAAAGTCCAGAATTAAATGTTGCTCTCCCATTTGGCTGCTTTATTTCTCCCACTATGCCATCTGGCCAACAAAATTATTTAGCACTGCATCAGCTTTATGTCTGTAACTTTCAAAGCACAAATATTTATATTTGAGTTTTGGCCAAAAATTCTCCTAGATAAATGGTAGAAAAAGATATTTCCTTTCCAGTTTAGGACAAAAAAAAAAAAAAGCAGAAAGTCTGGGCCGTTGTAGGGAAAAGCAACTTAGTTCAAGAATTTTACGGCGAAAAAGAAATTCAATACTTGTGCGACTTTTAGGCAGACTTGAAAAAATAAATTATAATTGAGTTTATGCTGATGTCTTCACCTTAAACGACATGGCTTTCTCAGATTTTTCCATATGATTATAGGCTATTGGATCAAAACACACATAAAGTCTGTGTAGAATTGAATATACAACACTTATTCAGAACTCTGAATAGAACAAAGATCAATTAACTTTTTGGTTTCTTTAATTTCATGCCTTCAAAGATGAAATTGTACCTGTTTAAATCATTATGTAAAAGGTAACAGAAAAAGCTCAATTTTCTAATTATAAAATAATTAGGTGATGTTCATGTAATTACATTTATCACAGCACTCTTCAGCTAGAAGGAAGGAAGTTGAAAGGAAAGGAAAAGGATGTTGGAAGCTCTGGATTTAATTTCTGACTAGGCATAGACATAATGTTTTGTTTTGGCAATGTCTTTTACCCATCTGTAGATTAAAGACAAGAATTATTCTTTACCTTTGCATAATGTTTTCCTTGACCTCATAAGGAGATTTTATAAGCCTATGGTAGACACTTTTGGGAGCACAGATGGGAAAAACTGCACAAGCTAACAGGATTTCAAATAACTGAAGGCATTGCAGGGGGTCACCACAACCCTGAGAATCTAGACTTAGGGGATACTGCTGAATTCTTTATGTTATGCATCTTCTGGGAAMCTGGAAATTTCTGCGAAATGCAAATTTCTGACCAACAATACTACTATAAATATGCAAACATATTTCTGGTATGTTTCCAGTACTGTATATCATTATTCAGATTTCTTTCAATTGTTTCCAAATTATAAGCCTCTGCAAATAAACACAGCAAAAATAACTTAAGGTAAGGGGCACATCGCTGGGATGTTACAAACACTGACTCTGTTCCAAGAATGTATTCYGGGCCTACTCTTCCTCAGAGGAATATATCAGCTCTCAAAAAAGGCTCAATTTCACTGAACAATAAAACCAGCTGAAACTACAGTTTCTGTCCATCCACAATAATGTTAATATTTCAGATTCTAAGTTTATGATCAAGCTGGATCTCACAGATATTCTTTGTCAATGTCCTTTGATTTCACCATMTAAATAGGACATGACAAGCATCTAATAGCATGGCATAATAGACATTTTTTTTTACATATAAGCAAAAATATCTGGCAAATCACAAGGAAAGAAAACAGGATTTACGTGTTGAAATTATGACAATTTTTAAAAACTGTAAGATATTTTATTTATTTTGACTTACTTTTCTATCCCATTTTAATGCAAACGAGAAATTATTATTAAATATATGAATATCTGAAATATTTCTTTTATAGATATAAATACAGGGGTTTTGGTAAATCTACATTTTCTTGAAGCATTTTAAAGTATATCTGTTTTTAAGAACACAAATTTTTTATAACAAGAAATTTAATTATATTGAAGCTGAGGTGCCAGTTTCCTCTGCAAATGGTTTTGACACCAAAAATGTCACTTCAGGGCAAACCTCATTAAGGTTTTTGTGAAAAAATAAGGAAGGGATTCTGAAAGAATTTAAAACATACTTAAAAATAAAATATTTATATTCCTTCTTTCTGAATTTAACTGGATTTTTTTGCTGAATTGAGCAATATATGTTTTGATTATTTGTTTATAAAAGATAAATTCTTTCCACAGCTGTTTTCTTAATTTCATCTTTATCTTCTAGAGATAATCATTCACACAACTTTTAAATTTAAAAATTTAATTTTAAAATATATGCATACAACCCTTATGAAATGTCATAAATCTGCACACACACSCTGGGCATGATTTTATTGAAACAAAGAATCATTTGTGTAATCCCTTTTTTTCTACGTTCACTGTTCTCATGCTTCTCTTTACTTACTTTAATTCTTACTTTAATATGAAACCTTCAGTATGTTTGAGATGCTGGTCTTTGGGTAAACTGAAAGGGCAGTGACAGCAGCTACAAAAGCCATAATCCACCTGTCATCCCATTCCCTATTGCCAGATGGATGTATCTGTCAGACACAATCTAAGATTACTTTGTATCTTAATATCAAGGACAAAAATATAAGAAGGCTGAGTTCCTTTACCTTTTACATGATTTTGCTATCTCAGGTCTGCGTCATAAGTGATGATAGAATCACAGAATGTTTGAGGTTGGAAAAGACATTTGGAGATCAGTCACCTAGACCAATCCTCTTGCCCAAGYAGGGTCACCTAGAGCCAATTTTCCAGCACCATGTCTAAGGATAGAGATTTTGCAGCCTCWCTGGGCATCTCTGTGCCAGTGCTCAGTCAGCCTCACAGTAAATCCTTCCTGATGTCCAGAGAGAACCTCCTGTGTTACAGTTTGTGATCCTTCCCCTCTACTCAGCACTGCTGAGGCCTCACCTGCAGTGCTGGGTCTGGTTCTGGAGTAATATAAAAGACAAAAATATAAAAAGAAAAAGACAGCAGGAGAAGAGTAAATCAGATGTCTGACTACCCATATGCATATGTATTGCCAAATAGTGTTTTGTTGATAAAACAACTTATGGGCTATGTGTATTTTGGATTGCTGTAAAACTCCTATGAGATTTATCAGTAAATTCTAAGCAGTATTGAAAACACAACCATAGTGATATAAAAAGTGCTTAACATTAACAAACTCAGATATTTCCTAGGAATAATGCAAGGATATGGTTATGGTTTTAGTTGAGAAGTTCAAAGTACTTCAACAGTACAAATTATTTTAAGTATAAATCATTGTTTATAAATTAATCATTGCAGATTACTTCATCAAGGAAAAAAACACACACGTTGAGAAAAGCAAAGTKATTTCTGTAACTAAAAGGTTCACATTTTTCTCATTGAAAAATCTGGGTGCATTTGAGCCATTGCATTTGGGTAGTATGCACAACTCTTTGAGGCATGATAAGTATCATATTAAATGGACATGCAGAACTTTCCATGTGTGAATAACCTACCATGTAATAATTCACACAAGTACAGAATAATTCAATTCATTAGATATGTGATATGTTTAATGCTSACCTACCCAGTGAGTCAAGATGCTCGGTGACTAAACTAATGCCACTGACAATCAAATGGAAAAGTTTTTGCCTGCTCATTTCACACTTTAGATCAAATAAGAAGTCAGAAACAGTAACTTTCAGGAATGTTAAAGGCCTTGTTGTGATTACTGTGTTTACAAGGTCACATAATATCTGAATATAATGCACAGAGTAAAATTTTTAGTGAACTATTTTAAAATCATACTTTGCCAACTTTATTACCTTTACCCAGCACACTTAACAAAAAAAAAAAAAAAAAAAAAAAAAAAAAAAAAAAGCTCCACAGGCTTTTTTCAGAGGTATAACTGGTCATGATACTCATTGGTAAGGGAATTGCAATACCAAAAGGGTACCAAAACATCAGATTAAAATCATACCATCAAGAACATAATCCAGAATTCCTGATCTCTAAGAACATGACTCCCATGGTATCTATGAATCTGGGAAATAATAACTGAACTGGCATTGCTGATTCCAAATTTCATGACGATACTGCAGGAAAATTATTTCTAATAAAATTCTTAGGCTTCCCAATTCATTATGAAAAACCTGKAAATCAACCTGCACCCCCTGCAAACTACAGAGAACATATATAATTCAAAATACAAAGATGAGAAACTGCATTCTACAACTAAACACGAGGAATTACCTTCCATACCAGCTGGTGYCCAAAGGTGGGCTCTCATGGCTGGTGCAACAACATTCATTTCCATAGTTTAGATACGATGTAATGAACAAATGGAAACAAACTCTGAAGAGTTCTGATCTGAAGGAGTAGGAGTTTTTTGCCACTACTATTTCTTGTGGAGTTAGAAAGAAACGCAGCAACTGGTTAAATGGGTCTATCTGAGTCTGGGTGGATGTAAGATATTCCTCTGATGGGATAGTCATGGTGGAATGGAACTTGTAAAGTTGAAAATCTGTCCGAAACCTCTAGGAGTGTTTATGCAGAGCATTGAAGCAAAGACTTGTTAATGATTTTGTTTATAGTTATCATATTATTTGCCTAGCTAATAAATCTTTAGAAAATATGTCAAATACAAGCTGACATGATAGAGAAAATTCAGTAAGCAAGTACTTAATCCTGCCATACCGCAGTTATAAAATGCATTTTCTAATACTTAAGATTTCTTTCATATGCCCATATTTCCCAGACCTCTAATCAGAACAGGAGAAATAAGAAAGTTGGAAACATTATTCCAAATTTGAATTGTTAGTTAAGACAAATGATCTCCATAGATTTGTATTAATYTCCAGTTTGCATGCTCCTAAACTGATGTTTCATGATCAAACCCAGAATTAGACTTCTTTTTACTTAAGAGGAACTACACTAGRCCAGGAAATAGCAGATTCCATCACATTCAGACTTGAAAAAAAGGATAAGAAAGTACTGTGGTGACAGAAAAATTGTATTATGGGCACATACATTAAAAACACAGATGGCCATGTTTTCTGTCAAAATACTGAAAAATGCTAAAATGACATCCAGTCAGAGCAAAAATATTTGTAGGACCCAAGCTCAGAAAACATTATTCCAATGCATTTTTATAATTCTGAAACAAACTCATTAATAATTCATATAAYTCCAGACATTTTGTCAACTGTTTGAAACTGTTACCTGTTTATTCAGCAATAGTATCATCATGGGTAGTTTCTTCCTATAATTTATGTCCAACTTTTTAGCATTCAGTGTTTCACCATAAAGACAAAGCTGGACATAGCTCTTTTGCAGCAAATAAGTACCCACACTTCAAGGATATCAAGACATTTGTCAATACCTAAACTTTCTGAACAAGGTTCTGACCRAGTTATAATTTTAGACTAGGCTAGGACGTTGTAATTTACAAATGATTCATAATAGGAGTACCAGTAAGTTCTGTTTGCTGTTTGTAAGTAATCATATGAAGTAAGCAAAACACAAGATATCTGCATTTTCAGAGTAGTAGAGGATGTTTTAATTCACTTCACTTTTCATGTCATAAGACAGTACCACAGTGCATTCCTCTCTCYAGGCCAGCTGAAAAATAGTAAAGCTTTAGCTCTGACTGGGGTTTTTCAAAGATTGTCAATGACATTTCTCTTCCTGTTCAGTCAGTGGCATCACCAGWTAGGATAAATATCAAAAATCATCCCTTTATTATCCTAGATTAAGATTCTTGACAGAAATGGGACATGGAGACTGTTTTAGAAAGGGATTCTGGTATTCAGCATAATTTAAATCAGAGGGTGAATTCACAGAAGTTACAATCCCATTACAAGAGCATGAGTGAGATCAAAATCAACCTTCCAGATTTCAAAGAATCTCTGTGTTATTTGACCTCCTGTATCTACCAGCAACAGTCTTCGTATTAGGTTCTAAT
This sequence comes from Malurus melanocephalus, assembly GCF_030028575.1. Taxonomy (NCBI): domain Eukaryota; kingdom Metazoa; phylum Chordata; class Aves; order Passeriformes; family Maluridae; genus Malurus; species Malurus melanocephalus. The sequence goes on from NW_026623546.1 coordinate 416,452, forward strand.
ATGTAAACATGGCAGTGCTAGACTGAAAGGGGAGTTACAAGAGTTCTCTTTAACCAGCTGTCCAAAATGTGAGGGGAGAGTCAGGAGCTGCACAACTACTTCTACCCAAAGGCATCAGAGAACAATCCAGAGGTCAAAAGAGAAGGAACCACTTCCATACATATTCTCAGGGAAGAGTAATGGCTAAAGGAGGCTGATCTCCTCTTTAGGCTATAAATGACAAGCATGTTGGTTAAACCAACAATGAATTAGAGTCAAATYTCACAAGAGATTTACTATGAGAATACTTCTAGGAGGTACAAAGACTTTGAATCACAGAGGGCTATTAGAAWTGAGATATCTTTGTATGGGTCATATTCACCTTAATAACTAATCATTAATAATTAATACTATAATCTTTACCTACTAGTCTATACAAGAATAGGTTAGGATCAAAAGAAAATTTGTTCTGTGTGCCAGCCTACATGTGTTGAAGCTTCTTTAGCTGGTTTTTAAGTAGAGGGATTTATTTGGGTTTGACATATCTACCATTAACTCTGCCTCCCCATATAACTATAAATAATGTTTTTTAAAAAGAGAAAGAAAAAAGACCAACTGAATTTTAAATTCCTCAAATGCATTTGCAGTAGCAAGCTGGTACATTACTTGTTCCTTCCAGATTGCTCTCTCTTCAAGCCTTTGTAAATTGGAAGTAAACCCTTGGCAGCAATATGCCTTAAGTCTGCACTAACCTGTTCTCCAACATTTGAGACAGAAATAGGAACACTTAAATTTCAAGTGAGCAAGCGCTGTAACAGGTGTCTCTTGGGGCTGATGGGTTTTTGGTAAGTGAGCAAGTGAGTGCCTCCTAGGGGTTTAAGGGGCATGGTTAATTATTAACCTCAGCTACTGCAATTCTCTGCTATTTAGAATGCATGTTTTAAAATTCACAAGGTCAGAAAATATCTGTGTGTGTGTGGGTGCCTGAGTAGGCTCTCAAGGGGAGAGGAAGACAAACAGTGCTGAGAAATACGTGCATTTGCTGAGGTGCTGAGTGCTAGTCCTGAGAAAAACTACTTTACCTTCAAAGATAAGTAGTACTAGAGGAGAGGCATTTAAAAACATGCAGTGGAAAGAGTAGTCAATTATTTTTCTCCARGATTTATCTTTTTGTTGTTGTTTTTGAGAAGAGTGACTAAGAACAGCACTAAGTTATTTGTTTAAATCTGTTACAATTTTAGAGAGTCTTTTTTCCTGTGGGTTTTTTTCATACTCAGTTCTATTTCCTTCTTCATGCACATTTTATGGTAACATTGATTTCTTGTACTATTCTTTGGAGAAATTAGCATGCACATTCTGTCCCAGAGCTGCAATAGTACATTTGTGGGTAAAGTGGCATCAAAAAATATAACTGAAAGAACGATGAACAGGGCTGCACACAGAATTCAAAGATTGCAAGAGAAATCCTGGCATCCTGAGAGCTACTGATCTTGAACCATCAAAGAAGGTGTACAGAAGACCTTGAAAATCTTTTACAAAGTTGAATTATGGAAGTGATTTCTTCATTAGAAACATTAAAAATGAGAAACAAATTACAAATCTAGAAGAAGTTACAAGGAATAATTCGCAAATTTTTACAAGTGTTTGACACTGACATCTTGCTTCCAGTCTCACCTTCTCGTTTCAATGTAATAATACAAGATCTCTGTTAAATATATATTGACCCAATTCTAACTAAAGCAGATATTAGCATTGATTTTGATACGGTTTTCCTTTCAGAATAAATTTTTCGTGGAAAATTCTGACTTTTTTTTTTTTTTTTTTTTAAAAAATTAAAATTTTTTTTTTTTATTTTTTTTTTTTTTTTTTTTTTTTTTTTAGAAAAATTAAAGCATGCTGTTTGAATAAATCAACTGGTTTGGATACTTCTTATTTATTTATAATATTAAAATGAAAAAAATCAATAGTAGCAATAAAAATAAGCTATTTGTTTCCCTGAAAAACATAAATATTAGCACATTTAAAAAATTTATTTTAAACTTAACAAATAGCATTTCCAATATCAAAGTGTTCCATGTGGAAAATTCTGGAAACACTCCATTTGATGTAATTGCTTTGTCATGATACAAGTATGCTATCTAGCCAGTGAAAGTAATTTTATTTTATTTATTACAAAATTATCCATGAGATCCACCTATACATCTTGTACTTCCACATAGTCTTGCAACAAATCACAAATAGTGGACAGATGACAACAGGAACATTATCCATAGCCATCTTTCTCTAAAAATATTGATTGCTTGTTCATTCAAGCCACAGTCTGAGGATTCTTTACAGGGTTAATGATGTCATTCATACTGACAGTATATACTATCAAAAAACCCCAATTTTTAACATTAAAACAGATTATTCTGTGTTAAATGCATGCCAGCTTCAGCATTTGTCTGAGTTGAGCACAGGAGCTGAAGAGCAATGCAGACCCATTTGGGATGGCAGTACAGGATTTTTCACGTAATCAGAAGCTGTAATATGTTCTCCTGTACATGTCATTGAATCCAGAAAATAAGTCCAAGCCTTTGTTAAGAGCTACTGAGTYATAATGGCTGATTTCTGGCATAGCCAGTAGTGGTCATCTGAGCTCTGGTGAAGCAAACCWCTTATACAGGAAATGCACTAGGTAGCTGATAATTCATAAATGYGTGTTACATGAAATCTGTTGTCATTCCTTTATATTAAATAATTAGAAAATTTTGTGTACTAAGTTTTAGAAAGAAAAAGCAATGGTACAAAATCATAATAGCTAAGTTATTTTCATAAAACATACACTGACCTGGACTTTTGTGATTTATTTTCTTTTTGCTATGCTAAGGACAGGTATACTGATTATTTCAAATAAAAGTATAAAATCATTGTCTGGATAAAATCTTCTTTCAACATCTGCTTTCCTGGCAAAATATCATATAAGTAACATTTAGTTTTGAATGCCTCAAGCTCCTTTATTTTTTTGATTGAAGTTTTAAAATAAGGAGGAGAAGAATGTAACATTTTGAGAAAGATCAAAATTACGTTTCATGGGTCCTGGGGAAAATTATTATCTAATGTAGGTGGCCTGACTAGCATATAGAAGAAATTTATGTGTGTAATATCTATAACATTACAATGAGAATATAGAGTATAAAMTTGCACCAATAGGTGACAAGCTGGAACTGCTTTGTGATGAATTTGTAGTGAGATAATGACCAATTTAAAATGCAAGATAAAAAAGCATAGTTAAAAATCAATGCCTATGCAGACTGCCTGGATTTCAGAAGAAATCAATAACTTGTCCCACTTGAAAAATTTTCATTCTGGTAGAGCTCTTCATAATGGGATCCAAGGAATTATATTTTCTATTTTGAGTGTTTTAGCTATCATATAATCAGGTGTTATTGTGAGTCTTAATGACTGCAAGCAAGATCAGTYCATGAACAAATTTCAGAAGTTGGTCTTTGAGACAAATTACATTGGTCATTATGCCCTTAAAGACAGTATTTTTTCTGTCTTTTAACCTTGATGATTACATCAAAACCAGAAGAAACAACAAGAAAATACTACATGATTTTATCCTCATATAGAGATAAAACAGCCAAACTAATTTCATGCCTCCCTAGAATAAAGGATTTGAAATCCAGAGTCACTCCTGAAAAGCAAGTGAACAAACAGACAAAACTCAAACKCCTTAATTTCTGCAACTGAGATGARCATTTGTGGTTGGATATGCTGCTTGCTATAGAAGTTTCTAGAGTGCTGCTGATTTCTAAAGTSCTATAGAAATCTAAAGTGCTATATAAGAATATTGGTATTATCTTATTTCAACAAATTTGGGTCTAGAAATTGTAGGTTGGATTTCAATAGTGAAAATACATTTTCGCTGTGCTGCACTAGCACAAAACAATAGTATATTTTTAATTGGCATTAATATTTTTACCACTGTTTATGGGCCTTAAGTTCTATTTCAATGATCTAAATATTAATGAGGTAGCCTGGTCTTCTGCTGAACACAGGGATAAAAATATAGCAACAAGATAAATAAAGTATCCCCTGTCGGATCAATATGGATAAAGTGACATGTCGAATACACACCACTGTAATTCTGGCTAGTCAGCTGTTGTGCTTCACTCTTATGCTGACTCAGTGCTTCAGAGTGAAATACTGCCATGCCTCCCACTCCTCTAATGCTTGCCAAATCCCATTAGGAATTGTATAGTAATTAAGGTTAAATAACGCCATGCTCTTCAACTCTGCCCAGAAGCCAYTCCAGAATGTCTCTGAAGTCAACTAGAAAGGAAACCTCCCAGTCCAGTTCCAGAAGAGATGCTTCATATCAGTGAGGAGCAAGATCTGGGCTGATCCCTGCATGAAAGTGAGCCAGGATSCCAGGGTGACTGTGACATAGGCCAGGCAATGACAGCACTGACAGGGAGCAGCCCCATCACACCTCAGCTGCAAGCAGAGAGGGGTGGTGGCAGCAGCAGGTTCTGTGAGCAGCACAGGGAGCATCAGGCTAATGCCAGCTGAGATCAGCCCAGAAAGCCCAAACAACCCTTCATAAACAGCCCTATTCTGAGCTGAAGTGGAGCTTGTGGACCCACTTGATCCAGATCAATTGCTGCACTAGTGCCTAGGATTTAGTGTTGCTGATGACTTTGCCCCTATCATTGCATAAAACCAGTCCTTTTCTCACAGATTTGATGGGAAACAACAATCTCCTGTGCAAATTTTGAAGCAGATGTCCTTTATAATTTCATGTCCTCAGGAAAAAAAAAAATACATTCAAGCTATATATTAGTAGATTTGTTTTTCTCAGACAGAGAGGCTGTAGCTACCAAGGCACATTTTTTCAATGGAAAAAACCCAAACAAACCACTGCTGCAGTATTTCACCTGGAACAGCCAGCAATAGAAGCCTTACTGCACAGGCAGATCAAAAGAGGTCTTCTGCTGTCTTGAAATGCAGTGAAAGGTAGCAGATTGGACACACTGGCATGGGGCAGTAAGGGTAACAGAGAAAGGGGAATATCATGAATGCTCTTGTGCATATCATCAGTAAAAACACCGTTATTTAGAAGACCCCAGTCTGCCACAAGCTGAATGTTCACTTATGCTCTGCACAAACAGACATAAAGGAGAAAAAGGTTTTTGGGTGCTTTGTTTTCCTTAACTACTCGTGGAACAATTTCAGTTACATTCTCCTCAGTATCTTGGCACCTGGATATGCAACCTCTTAGCAGGGTGTCTGAAAACATTTGGCTTCAGCCTGTGACTCATCGTGCACTTTAGGTGCCTATTTGTTAATCAAGAATCACACACCCTGCTGCGTGCTATAATTTTCAAGGAAGCAACAGAACCATTAGTGTTCGGTGTTTCTTGTTTTGTATYTCACATCCAAGTCAGAATTAACCAACACACCTGAGATTTAATTGCTCTAAGCACCAGCCCATTTCACTCTTTCAAGCTGTTCAGCCTTTTCCTGTCATTCTAGGTTCTCACAGACATGTCCTAAGAATTTCTGTGGGCACTTCAGCAGTGCTTCCCCTGTACTTCATATTCACACTTGTAAGTTTGAACAGCAAATAACCTATTTTTTTCTGAAAAGTTCTCTGTGATGAAAGTACATTTTGGAAGAAAAAAAAAAAATAAATTAAGATTTATTGCTTTAAAAAGGCATACATTCCAGATATGTTTCTAAATTACACACACAGATTTTCTGCTATAATTCTGGAATATAAATAACATGAAAATGAGATCAAATACCAGAAGTAAAAATATTTCTTTTTTTTAAACCTCTTTTTTTTTTAAATAATTTAACTTTATGGTTACAATACTGACTTCTGGTCAGTTAGAACAGTTTTTCTACTTACTTTAATGGAAACAAAAATTATGGAAGCCTTGCCAGGTATACTTGCCATCAARTTGCCTGATTAATAGACATAGATAATTGCTGGAACCTTAGAAATACTCTTCCTTTTTTTATAAGAGAAATCTTCTTCTCAATTAGTATTCCCTACTAAAATGAATGTTGGATGGCAGCCATCTGTAATCAAGTTGTTCAACTGTACTCTTTGCTCCCACTCTACTCTTGCTGATCTCATACCATTTGATTTTGTCCCTCTGCTATTTAAGACAGCCTTAACTTCTATTAGCTTCCAACAGTTAATAAAATAATCCAAGATGACAATGACAAAAAAGAAAAATAATAAAAAAGGAGTCATGATGAGGCAGCTAAGTGATATTTCAAAATCACCAGTATTGCATCTCTTGGGATCTACCTGTATCTTGACAGATCACGAAACACCAGAAATTACAGTAATCAGTGATACATATTTCACAAAACAATAGAATCAGTTTTGCCAAATAGGAACTTAAGAGGTAGAATAAATGAATTTTAAAAATGCCCCAAACRCACATAATAGGTTTTATTTTTTTACTGAGGTAAAATGACATGTCATTGCTTTCAGATACTGATTAACTGATTCATGTYTTCAACACTAATAATGCCTAACAGTTCAAAAATCAGTGTAGATTTAGTCTCATAATCTCTTCATACTTTTAAATGAAAGATTCAGAAGCTTCTTGCTTCTGAACTACTAAGAATAAATAACAAGTTGCTCTTCCATTGCTTTTAGAAGAAAAGGAGTAACAGGCTCTAAAGGACTCATATTTGCAGCTCATTCTGACACATAAACAAGTTTACCAATATAATCGAAAGACTGTGAAGTTAAACCTTTTCTTATTTAGGGATAAAAAGCAATTAAAAATTTATTACTATTTAGTCCCATTTAATTTCTTCATAAAGGTGCATTAACTTAAGTCACAATTGAACCAACTTCCAGGAAGAGTTTATTCCACAAGTAATTAAAGCTATTTCAGAATTAAAGCTTTTCAGTTTGTCAGGAAGAAGATACTAACTGTGAAATCGGAAGCATCCTACACATTAGCTGAGAAAGCAAATTCTCCTTTGCACTCACACAASAAATGGGAGTAAGAGAAATTGCAGAAGGAATCAGTGCAAACAAGAGTTTGTACCAGGAAACAAAGAAATTTGAAGCACCAAGACAATTCAAAAGCCTTTAGGAAACATTAWGAAATAAAATATTTTGATTGGCATTCTATTTATGTTAAGATAKCATGACTCAAAAGCTTACATTAACCTACAATATTGCTGCATAAGCACAGAGGACAAACCAAATGCATTCTATCTCATCAGCATTTATTGAAAAGGAAAAAAAAGGGCTGGTTACATTACAAGTTTTATCATAAACCCCAGAGAGCTTCAAATTGCATTTTTTATATAGGGGTTTTTGAGACTGTTAACACACTTTAAAAATGCATAATATTTAAAATATTTCTATATGAAAACATGCTATAGGAAAGTTTGCATGGAACTSTTATTTAAGTTTATGACCTTTACTTATCATAAAATACCAATTAATTTAAAAATGCATGGACTATTTTCATTTATAACTGCTTTAATTAGGATTTTGTCTGAGGCAATACMCTGAAAATATTGTTTACTATATATATTTTAATATATAAGGTTCCAAACCCCATACTTTTTTCCAGAGACACATAGGCCATAATCTAGAATGATGTTGCTAATTAGTTCTTCCTTTTGAATGTTTTTTTACATCATTTTTCCATTTTGAGTTGGWATGAAAAACTGATAATTCAGATGTTTCTTGCAAAATAATAACTGCAGGGGAGAAGTAAAAACAGGTCAATGATTTTTTCATCTTACATATTCAAAATGTGTCATTGTAATGTATTCTGTATCACTATTGCTAACACATTTCCAGAATGWAAAGTCATTTTGAAGTCAACTATTTAACTTCCATTTTCCAAGCTGAAAAGCAGGATGTTTCATTATTCTCAAATGTTTGTTAAAAACAGAAAAGTTTTTTGAAGCAGACTTAGAAATGTTTGCAGCTAAGGCAAACCAGATTTTTCCATATAACAYAATTTAAAAAATATTATAATGTGAAATAGAAAATATCTAGGTTATTCTTTCATAAAGATTTCTCTGTTCTTTGATTTCCCCTAGGATTCTCATTTTGGTTTGATATCTCTCACTCTTTGTAATTTGTATAGGTACACTATTTAAAACTTGGATACYAACTTTGGTGACTTTTGGCTTAATGAAATCATACACCAGTATTTGATTATCTGTAAAATAGAAACAGTCACAGAAACTGTGGACATGAAAGATAAAATTTTGTATCTTTCTTGTTTTAGGTTGGTTGTTTTG